>NW_020449174.1:705172-751967 GCF_003343035.1 Apteryx rowi | reverse complement strand
TGCCCCAGCCTGCCCCTCTCCAGGGATCCTGGCCCCCTTCCCCACACACCAACCCCTGTGCAGCCCTGCTCCCAGAGGCATCCTGGGTCTCGCAGCCCCTCCACGGCCTCGCAGCCTCCGCGCCCCCTCGCTGCCAGCCTCCTCCGCAGGCTGGGCCTGATGGTGCCTCTGCGCCTGCCTCGGCGCTGCCCCGTTACCTCTCCGCTCTCACCTGATACCCCCTGAGCTTTGGTCCTAGCGGTACCCGACTGGGGTGGCACACCAGGGAGAATAGTAACCAGCTACTGCAGGAATACATTTTGCCCACCTCTAAGTAATTTTTAGGAATAATGATTCCAGCTGGGTTTTTTTGTTTTTTTTTTCCACTCTGAGGAGTCTGTCTAAAGGAATCTTAGCATTTTGCATTCTGTTACCTCTTCCAAACACCCCCACTTTTGCTTTCACTGAACTTTACTCCAGACCTCTAAAAGAAGATTATGCAAATGTAGATTACTAAAAGTTCCTAAATGCAGATAAGTCAGTATGTGGAATTGTTTCCTAATGTTATTTATGGATCTTTACTGCTTGGGTCCTTTAATACTGAATTAAGTAATAGCCTCAGTATTTGACAGTAACTTGGCTCCTGAAGGCAAACTTCCTACTGCCTGGCGTATTTAACCTCTGCTTCATTTGGATTCCCCCTCTACACATGTAAAGAGATAATTAGATCCCTTGCACAGTATAAGCCAATGTAACCAGGAATCCTGATGTTACATATGTTTCAAGGGAATTCTGTCCACTGTACATAGTTCACATGTGAAATAGGATACAGAAATGTGTAACTTTCCCTAGGTCCTAAGACTATAGCCCTTAAATATATTTGCTGAAGGCAACAAAAGAAGGTGGCAACTTTCCTCCTTTGTTCTGGTCAAATTAAGGATTTGCCTTAGTAAGTCCCCCCCCCCCCCTTTTTCTCCCTAAGAAGTTTCTTCCCTTTGTGTTTAATACATTTGCTTCTCCTCCTCAGGTTTCAAGGAGGACGGAGCACTGGTACATTCCCCTTAGCATTGTCTTAAGTTGTGGCAACCAGCATGGGAACTCTGGTAGATGTGGTTCCCTGTCGCACGTCACAGCCTGCTGCATCTTCTGTAAGTTTCCTGGAGTYCTTATTGGACCTGTCCTCTCTTCTGGGTGCTGGTGGGGGGAAGAAGCTCAGTGACATGAAGGCATTAGTTGCACTGGGCAGCTCTTTGTGCTATTCCTGCAGTTGTGGCCTCCCATACTTTGTTTCAGAATCAAACTCACTTGCCCTTATTTCCCCAACCCAATTTTTACCAGCGAGATCCGAAATGAAGCCATGGATCCTTCTCTCTTTCCTGAGAGCTGTGGAAAGGAACAGTTGGTGAATGTTGATAAAATGTTTTAAAATCCTTGGAGGGGAGGCTTGAAGGAAGGCCTAGGTGTTTGTACTGGTGGTGATCCTGTGACACCATGACAGTCACACCATGAAAACATGAAATAGAGAAGTAACAGGGCTTTGTAATGTGCCTGGCCCATGCTTTGACAGTGGGAATGTACAAGGGTTATGCTGAAATTGGCCGGGAGAGGGCAATGCCACCAACCAAACTGATGTCCTAGGTGTTTGTTTTGAAGGTCACTCACACCCAGAACAGTAGACGCCAAGGCCCTTTTGATATCACTGCCCAGTCCCCTTCATTTTGGATTCACCTTCAGGGAGTTTTAAAAGTCACTCTTGAAAGGGAGAATTGTGAAGCATTAGTTTTTAGATAGAAGCTCTTTTGTTTGCTTCTTGCAAAGTTAGCATTCAAAGGCCTCTTGTATGATGCTATAAAACTGAAAGAAAAATATGGTTCCTACTTCAAGAGTAAAAGAGTGAAACACAAAGAGGAGAGAGCTGGGTTATAATTAAAAAAAGGTATTTCAGCACCCCCCCCCCAGCTGCATTTGTGTTACTGTTACAAACAAAAGGAGGGCCCAGCATGCTCTGCCGCTCAGGCTAGCCAGCAGAAGTGGCCTACTTTCTATTCTCTGACGTTCATATTGTCAAAACGAGGCAGTTCTGTTTCAGAGATAAGAATCCCCATATAGAAGCAAATCTTTGATGACAAGATCTCTGATGGGAAACATGCTGTGAGGAGGTCTGTACCTGAACCTGACACTTAGGACAACACCTTGCCCTTTGCTGTGTTGGTGTTCGAGTAGGTAGAAGGTCCACAATAGGGATACAGGACTGAAAGGAAACACCTGAATTTCATGTTTCACTCCCAGCTTCTCTTGGTGATCCAAAAAGGCAGGCAGCGGAGGGCTTCTAACCTGAATAGGCTCTCCAATCCAAAGCAGCTTCTTCACAGCTCCACTAGTGTGTTCAGCTGAGACAGTCTTTCTGCATTTCTCAGGGATGGAACTACTGTATTATAGGTGACACATCTGGCTTTAGGTCCTCTCATTTGTGCCAGTAAATAGGGGTAGAGGGACTAGGGGTAAAAAAAGTGCATGCGCGGACTGACAAATGTGTGAGGTATCGTGCAATTGCCTCATCGTTGGGGCTCTGATTGGGGCTAGTGCCACAGAGAGCTTGTACTGGGAGCCTGGAATTGTTTTGAGTTTAGATGATCAAATAGCTGTGTCTGACTTCTGAACACAGCCAGTCTGCATCCCTGACAAACTGGAGATGCCTGTCAAAACCTCACATAAAGCTTCTATAGTCAAATACCGGTTGCACAGCAAGCAGTGACTTAATGGCAGTTCCTATATCCTGCTGTTGCCCAAATGCTTTGTAGTCCTTACATGACGGAGTGCAAGCACTAACAGTAAGTGCTTCATCGTTGCCCACTGCTAATGCAACAGGACACCCACTAAATGCCACTGGGGATCATGATAAATGAACCATTTTTCTCAGTTTATCAGCTTATCATGATTTAAACAATACGCTTTACAAATTAAATCCTGTGTGTGCTTCGTATTTCTGTACTGTTTGAACAGATTATTTCTTTATTCTTATTTTTATTTATTTTTTAAATCCTGTGAATTTGTGTCATGTCTCCAGTGTAAAATCTGTGACTAGGGACTGCCTGCCTATGGCTTCTCTCCTCTTCAAAGGACAAGTACCAATATCTAGAGCTTGTGAGGATTATGAGCATATAATATTTAATCTGCTATCAAATTCATAAAATAAATTCTAAAACCAGAGAACATCTAACAGCCATCTGCCACCTCTCTGTGCAGCCAGAATGCATTTGATTTTCAGTACACCTTGAGTTTGTTTTTCTTTATTCCATAAATTCAAGCAGTATAGGGAAGGGTTGACCTTAGCATTCTCACCTGTTAATATTAGAAATCTGCTATGAATGTATATTTACTATGTAGCATTGAAAAACAGATAGTAAATATGACCTTTCTTTGAGAATATTAGTCAAGAATATCATRGTAAAGTCCATAGAAAAGGCTCAAATGAGGTCACTTTCTGTCTGATGGGGAAACCATTTATTCAGATTATGTATGAAATTTGCTTGAAACTGCAAGGGCACAATCTACTTGATTGCATTGTACAAATTGTGGATAAATATTTATTGACATCTAATTAGCCATTTTGCATCTCAAATGCAGGCTGGATCATGGTGCTAACCATCAGCAGTGCCAACTCTCAAGAATTTTATGCAAAGCCTCACAATATTTATTATTTTGTTTAACAGCTGTGGTAGTACAATCAATGATAACATTAAAATCTTAGTTCACACTGAATTATTAAAAGTATGTAAGGAAGACAAACATAAATAAATAATTTAAAACTCATATGTTATTTTTGGGGAGGTGGCTAGCTCCTTTTTGAATGAATGGGATTGGTAATAGTAGTGAATGACCTATTGCTTGTCTTTCTGAATTTTAGCTGCACCTCTCCAGATGTGGTGGAGAGAATATTAGCATGATAAAAATTTGCCATTGCTTTTTCCTCCAGATCCTTCCAATACTTAGGCTGAAAAACATGTTTGTTTTTAAATGTGTCTTCTCACTTGGAAATGCTTGGTCAAAACCAAATATTATGAAATCTGAAGGCAAGCCTGAATGTCACTGGACAGTACTTGTACTGTTGCTCTGTGGATTGGCAGCTAGAGCCTCTGGCAGAAGGTGGCTTCAGCCATTCTTAGAGGTTTTTCATGTTTTCTTCTGGCATTTCCTCTAAGATGAGGTGGAGTTTGAGGGACTGCCTGGAGRTATTTGGTAGCTGTTTTCTGGAATGAATGCAATTATTATTGATTTAGAAACTTTGCTGGCAATTGTATTTAATTCTATTTTGAAAGTTTTCTTTCTTTTGTTTTTAATTCCTCAAGTTCTTTGCAWGGCAGCTAGAGTGAAGCCTAGTACTGTGTAAACGTTACTAGCTACGCTGTAGCCTGGTTGCCATTTCCTGCCTCTCCAGGGGTTGCTGAAAACGCTGCTCTTTCTTCAGGGCTGCTGACCCTTTGCTGAGAGTTAAAGCTGAAGGCTGTTCCAGTCTTCCCTCCAACTTCTCTAACTAAGCAAGACATCTGCTGTTTGCCGTTCTCCTTCCTGCTCTCTCCCTGCCCCCACGCCGGACAGAGCTCGCTGTGTTTGGTGGGTTTGAAAATCTCTTGCACGCAGCAGGTTCCGCGTGAGAACGATTGCTGGAAATAGGTTTCAGATGTTTCCCCAACTCAGTCCTGGGCCTGCATCTCGTAAGCTGAAGCGTTTCTATAGGAACCGTATGACATGTAGCTTGCTACTCCCCCAGCAGCTCCCCACGAGCATGCCCAGTGCAAGCCCTGACTTTGGCTCAACTATCCTGCGCGCAGTAACGGGCTGCACATATGGGACTATGAATACGGTTCCTGATGAGCTCCAACTCTTTGTCTTTGGGAGGAGGACGGAGAGGTYGTGCCCTGAGCCGGAGGAGCTGCCCTGCGTCTGCTGAGACCCTCGCCCTTCAGTGGGCTCGTGGAGAATGCTCGCCTGTTTGGCCAGGGGGAATTTACTGGATATCCTGCAGGAGGGCTTCACGGAGGTAAATGCATGTCCCAAGGCTCATGCAGACCTTTCCAGGGCAAGGCAGCCACCTTTTGTGCAGCCTCTCTCAGGAACTGGTAGGTCTCCCAGCGCTCTGAGAAACAGAAAAGGAGAAAAATGAGCAAGATTTCTGAGAGGGAGAGATGCYGAGTAGCAGAAAAGCATACTGAGCAGCTCAGCCAGGGGTCTGCAAAACAGCAGTAGTTTTGAAGAGTTTGTAGCTGTTTTACAGCTGATGTTTTTAGCTTGGATTTTTTATTCTTTTTTGCAGAGCTTTTATTCTTGTATCAGAAATACTGTAAACTGCAGTAAGGTTGTGGGGAATGGATTATTTTGTAGCATTGACTCCTCTCTTGAGTATAGGAGATCTCTATGTCTGAGAGCTGTTGGAAAGGCTGTAAATCTGCTGTGTGAACACACACGGTTCTCAGGAAAGGCTGACACAGAGCAGTCTGTCTCGTTTGTTATTCCATCCTGTTCTGTAGGTTGAACTTCTGGGGACTGAAATTCAGCTTGGTCAGGGAAATAGCATTTTTGAAGTTTTCTTTATTTGCTTATTCTGCTGTCAAGGAGCCAGGTAAATCATAAAATAAGGAATGAGAACCKCCAAGAAATTCCAAAGATGGGAATGCTGAGACTGCCAGGGGAGGGCAGGTTGTTGTTTGCTTCCCTCTTTAGGGTGCACAAAAGTTAGTTGAGTTGGACTCTCYGTTTGCGGACTTGGCACAAAATGCCAGGACAGCCACTGCCTGGCTGGAGTTCATCATGCAAACCRTGCTGGAGCACCATTTCCTGCCTGCAAGCTGAGAAGGAAGGAAAACTGGGGGGGCTTGTTCTGGAAGCAAATAGTGGCTGCTGTTTCCTTTCTCACCTGGTGGAGGGGAGGGTCTTTTGGTGTGTTTTGCTCTTTCCTAGGGCGCATATCCTGTTTTGGGTGTGTTTAGTGTTTCGTCGTCTGTGCAAGGCCCCGACCCCATCTGACTGTGCCACCCCTATACTCCATTCTTTAGAGCAAACGCACACCCCTTCCGAGCTTAGCAGCGCCAGTCATCCGAGGCAAAACAAAAGAGGTATGAAACTCGAACCTCACAGCTTCATGCCAACCACAGGTCTCCCTTTAATGCTCTGCTTAACTGGGTAAATACTCCATCCCCTTCTCCACAGAGAACCTCAGTCTCGTTTTTAGCTGCAAAGGTATCACTTCAGCTCAAGTCGTAGAGGGTTACACTTCCTGTTCTCAAGGGCAGCAATTTCTTCTCTGGCGTAAGCTAAAAGTAACCAATATATTAATAATGGGAACAAAAAACAATTTTACGTTCAATGCCAGCCTCACCCAGCCTGTCTGGTTTTACCCAGAGGCTGCTCAGCTGCCACGGCAGAACCTGAGATTCACTCTCATGTCTCCCACTTGGGATCTCTGCACTGGGCCACATCATGCACTTTATAACTAAGGGCAAAATAAAATCAATTTTACAGGTACAAAACCTAAGGCACAGAGAGGTTAAACGGCTTGCCAAAGGGCAGACATTGCATCACTGACAGAGCTGGGAATGAACTAGAAACCCTGTAACTCCTTGTCTTCTGTTTTGATCCAGCAGCCATACTCTCCCCTCTATCCGGCTCTCCACGTTATGTGGCTATTTGTATAAGTCCCCAGATGTGACAGAGTGTCCCAAGGTGTCTGATCTCAACACAGGACTCCAATATTAAAAGGCTAGAAGTGAGTGGCTACTAAGCATAATGTTTGGGTGTGAAACCAGATTCAAGATAAAGAGTCAGACACAATTTTATACAAGCAGCGAATTGCGAGAATTGCCTTGCTGACTCAATGTCTGTTATGCTTTTGGTAGAGCATCTTTTGTGGCCAGGTGGCTGTTTTTGTGACTAGGTACCCTGAAATATAAAGACATACTTTCCAAATCTGTGCATAGATTAGCCCACACAAATAAGTAAGTAGCTAGCAAACTTATAGGTATATGTGCTGAGCTCAGGTGCAACCCTGGACATGCTCGGGACCTGGAGGCTAGGTATAGTTCTGTTTCTCTAGGGATGCTGGTTCTGTGTCTCTGTCTTGCACCTTTGGCCGATAATCCATGCCTGGAATGTTACCCAACACAGCGAGAGGCTACAGACAAGTTTCTTTTGTTTCTTTGCATCCTCCCTCCCTGTCCACCCTGCTGGCTGAAGGCACCTGGGCAGCCTCATTATCTCTCGAGCAAGGGTGGAGGATGCAGCATCGTTGTCCCTTCTGTAGCTAATGCAGTTCTGCTTCACACATAACCTGTTAGATTGGTGATTTCTCCATGATTAACATAATCACAAATTGCTAAAGGGGACCTGTAAATTGCAAGTTCAGGGCTGTGCATTTCCCTTCCCTTTCAGAGTCCCTGGGCCTAAATAGGTTGCAGAGAGTGTCATCTGCAGACATCCAAAGCAGGGTTACTTTTGTTTAATGTTGAAATGGAGTGAACTCCCCTGAGGGCATCACACAGCTCCTGTCCCTTTTTCATTAATGGARTATCCTGCCTTGAAGGTGCTTCCCTGCTGTTTAGAGAGTCTTACGCTGCTCTGAGACAGCTAAATAATTCAGTCCCACAGCTGGATGGTGCCATGGGAATGTGTGGTTGCTGTAAATGGCAGTTTATCACATACGGAAAACTAGAGCACAGGGTCTCTGCTGTGGTGACTCTGTCCATGTGGCCTCAGGTCACTCTCTTTCTTTGAGGAAATGCAGTTTATTTAAGACAAGTGCTCAGGCTTCTGTGAGTTGTTTAAGACAGATGGGGCTCACAGAAAATGTGTCAGAAATGGCCCTGACAGCTCCAAGCCRTTAATGTGGCTCTACTTCAACAATTATCCCCTTCTCCGCCTTCTCTTTTTGAAGTAGGAAGATCATTTCCTCTGGCAGACTCAGTATGTAGCTGCTTGTGCACAATGAGTCATTTGAAATGGCAACTTGCTCCCTCCGAGACTACGTTGGACAACAAGCCTGGGACTGGGACTGGCTACTCCCTGGAGATTGAAATGGAGGTGAATTTTCAAGAGCCCAAGCAGAGGCTGTTTTGAATTAGGGTCTCCAACAGCAGCAAAGTGCAGTGCAAGATTGCCACGTAAGGCTTTGTCAACGCAGGGAAAYGCATATGCGTTTTGCTAGGTGGGAACTGCTCGTTCCCCAGCAGTACGTGTGCAGGAAGCGATGCGGTGCAGGTAGGGCTCTGTGTTCTCACCCTGGTGGGCTGCTCGCTGCCTGCCGCCTTGCTGAGCGTAGGGTGTAATAATTTCCCCTGAGTGGTGGGTTCACAGCTGAGTGGCGGTTGAAACAGGAATTTCCTCTATTTCCCACATATATAGTCTCTCTGCTTATTTCACCATTAGAGGTTTGCTGTATCTGTCAGTTCACTTGAGGTGATTAGATAGCATGCTATCTGTGAGATCTGAATCCTTGCTGCGAGAAATGGCCTGGGTTTGGTTTTGGTTTGCTTTTCTGGTTGAAGTAATTTTCTGGCATTCTATTTCTGGTGTTGCTACTGTCTTGTGCTCGCAGCCGTTCTGTCCCCCATTGTCTAATGTGTGATCTGTGATAAAAACGTCTCTGCTACTGGGATCTTAGTAGCAGAAGCCTGCACTCACCCTCCCCTTGCAATGAGTGCTATTTATAGCTAATAGGATTCACTGTGAAGAGAGCTGTTTTAACTCCAGTCTCTTTCGTCCAGTTCAGCCCATTAGGGCCAGCCCATCCCTGTGTGTTCCCTGCGGCACTGAGTAGTGACTGTCGTGTAGTGTAGTGACTCCTCAAAGCCTGGCTTTTGCTAACTACTTCAAGCTCTGTAGAGATGCTGCTATTTTCCACGTAGTATGGTTGAGTCTCATTTCACATCAGCTTTACTTTGGTATGTATCCGCTAGCATTTTACTTCCGGTCATACGCTGTTAAAGCAACAGGATGATCAAGCTCACTTGTTTAAGGCTTGGCCAAAGCAAGAAAGGCTTGGAGCTGAAGAACTGCTTATTCTTGCCAGGTTGCCCCTCTGGTCTGCAAGAAGCCAGGCAGCTGCTGCTGTGTAATTCTGCTATGCCTCAAGTACAGACATCAGAAAACACAGCCGGGGCTTCCCATACCTGGATTTACATGGAGATGTTCTTTAGCAGAGAGTTGCTTGCTCTGGTAGGAACTCTTGTTGAGTTTGTCCAAAGCCCTTGTGCCTAGCCAGCAGCAGGACTATCAACAAGGGAAAAATGAGTTTGCTTTTACACAAGATTAGGGGTTCAGCYGTTAAGATTTGATCACTGCCTGAGGTTCACTGTATGACTAAGGTAGGCTGTGCTTTGCTTGTGCAGCAGTGTCCGTGCTGTCCTTAGGCAGAGTGTATTACCAGTGCATTTGCACAGTAACAGGCAAAGGTTTATTGTTATCACTGTAGATCTCAAAGCATTTTACAAGGAAAACAAAAATTAGTACATCTGCTTTACAGCAAGAAACTGAGGCACACAGAGGCAAAGTGAGCTGCCAAATTCACAGTGAGCAAGCAGAGCAAGGAACCGAGTCTGTGTCCTAAATGCATCTTTAGTGCCCTGCATCCTTACCAGGTAACCTCRCTGGATGTCCCTTCCCCTTCTCTTTAGATTAAAGGTCCTTGCCTGCAAAAGGCACTGTTCAGTCGTACTGTGTGCTTAGCCTCTTCACAAAGCTTCTTTCCTCCCTCTGTGCAGGGCTAGTGACTGCATGCTCCTAAATAAGGAACAACGCTCCTTTTCTTTCCTGAAGCATCAGATGATGTCTCAGTGCAGTTTGTTTTGACAGACCTTAAACTTTATTTGGGTGTAGTGGAACCATTTGACAATCAGGGAGAATCATATGCTCCAAAGTACTGGCAGTTTACAGTAAGAGATCTACGGTTCAGCTTTTTGCACGTCTGCTTGGGTGGAAACACTGTTTGTTTAAAGAGAAAAGAGCCTCAAAACTCAAAATCCTTTCCTCCCTCAGACTGGGGAGCTGAGGTACTAAAACATCCTGCAAAAGTGCCAGAAGTGATCCCTAACACAGCAACGTGGCTTAAGTGAACAGATACCACCTTCAGATTTGTGAACATAAAAAGAGTGCATAGGACTGCCACTGTGGGTGTGGAAGGTATAGTGAGTAATCCCAGGACCTTTACAGACAGGAGATAGGAGTTAAAAGGAGTATGGGTAGAAAACAGATTAATCCCAGGGAGAACTCTTACTTGTGCTGTTATGAAAGTGTCAGGCAAAATTACTRTTTGAAGAAGGCTTGCTTAGTTACCACTCACAAAAATACCCCCCATCTGGAAGAGGGGTGGCACAGGTGAGATCTCTGTGTGACAGCGAGGATATGTCTTGGCAAAATATCAGCAGAAGGAAAAGGTTGCTTACATGAAAAGGAAAAATGGGATCACTGGGCTTTTGTTCTGCACAAATAAAATAACTCTTTCATTATATGGAGATAAAAAGCTGTTGGAGACGTGCATTTCCTGCCATCTGCTCACCTAGGTTTAGTTTCCTGGGAGGAGACTCAAGGTTAGTTATTATTAGGTTGTAACAAACTACCAAGCATAACTGTCTTTCAGATGTGAGTGGTCATGCTGGCTTCGTGAGCTGTGTAAAAAGATCTTGTATTTGCATCTATTAAGCTCTTTCAAAATGTATTCTAAAATGCAACACTAACTGAATAAAATAGCAGCATTTGTAGGCACACGTAAGAATTACTCCATCCTCTACTGAAAGTCAAATGTCTCTGGAATGCAGCATGACAACTGTTCAAAATGTGGCTGTGCAACACGAAAAAAATTAAAATGGCAGAGGGAATTTAGGGAGTTTGAATATTTTCACTTTTGGTGGAATTGGGCCTTGCTCTGTAACACCCCAGCTCTTACTGGTTATGGGTAAAAGACAGTGAAAGATGTGGTAAACTTTGAAGTCAGTAATCATGTATCCTGAAAGATAGTTGGGTGCTCTGGAAATTCTTGCTATTGTTTGTACTTGGACAACATGTGAAATGCACCTTCAACTCTAAACTTCATCCTTCACAGACCTCCCAGCACTTGAGCTGGCATCTGAAAGTCTGCCAGTGAGCTGCTCCTGTAATAGACCAAACAGGCACCACAGAGCAGTCATTTATTCCCCTCCCAGTAACAAGCGGTTAGCCAAGATGCCAAAGGCAGCTGTTATTTCAGCCCTGCTGTACTGCCAGGCTTTGAGCAAAAATCCCTGCTCTTCTCCCTCCGGACACGAGGACGGTGTTCTCCTGATCCTGACCTTCTAAATGAAGGGCAGAATCAGTTCCTGTGTGAGATCTGTGTTGAGAAGCCCAGAGAGTTGGATTTACAACTCCTTATATTTCCTCTGACCACACAGAGATGGCAGGAATATCTCTAAAGAAATTTTAAAGATCTGGCCAATGCTTTCCATAGTTGCAGGCACTTGCTTTCTAAAATCTTTGGACCAACCTGAACAGCCAGTGAAGGGCAGTCAAAATCAGTGGTTTCAAAAATGTTGCGTGGGCTAAGAGATCAGAGAACTGAAGACTGTACTCTTCACATTCTGGAATCTGGCTAAAAAAACAGGTGGCTAGTGTTTGAGATAAATTCACAGAACTAAAGAAAGGGTTTGTATTAAGACTAAGAAACTGAGTGCCTAAAACATAGTTTGGGATAAGGGCTTCCTTGGGCTGCTCCTCCAAAAGGTTTACACTGCTTGAAGCTTTGAAACTGAGCTTAGAAGTTACATAGGAAATATTTGCTGGCTTTCATCAAAATTTCAGGGTAATCCTTCTCGCTGGATCTCATCAAATCAGTGAAAAATCCTTGTCCAGATATGTTAGGAGGTTGGAAGTGTCCATGTTTGCATTCAGATAGGGGGGGATAAGAGTTAAGGAGGTCTCCTTGTTTTGAGTCACAAGTTTTCTCTGTTTCAGTTCACACAATATTTCTGTCTCCTGGTGTGCATGAAACTGCATAGATGCCTCCTTTTCCAAACAGTGCTGCTGCRCTGAGGCATCTTCTGTGCTTGAGGTGGGCTATTTATAGGAGATATGGAAAATACACATTAGGCCAAAAGTTATTTTCAAAAAAATTACATGTCCTGCTTTAAAGTAAGAGTTATATGAAAGAGGAACCCTCTCTGTATATATGGTCRTTCTGGCATCACTCTGGTCCTAAGTGGCTGTGTTTCACTGTTCGATGCATCAGAGGCTATCTCCCTATGTTAAAAAGCCTGAATCATATTTAAGTAGTGATTTCCAGAAAAAAAAAATCTTCTGCTGACTTCGGGAGCAGAGAGAAACATCATTCTCTTTGCTTGTGAGTTTTTATTGTCTGCTTCTGCAAAGGCCTCATCAAACAAAAACATAAGACCGAAAACTGGAAGAGCACTGGATGGCAGATTACAGAGWTCATCTAATTAAGATGTCAGAGAGCGCAGAAATCATGTGAGGCCTTAAACATCACATCCTGATGCAATTAGACCACCCTTTGAGCTTTGTTGTTGCAGACATTTGGTTCAGTGCTCTGAATATGCAGGACACTAAATGCCTTTCATGCTGGGACCAACCTCATAGCGTGAGGGCTGTTACTATTGACCCTGTGGGCAGTGTCCAGAGGGTATAGAGTAAAGATTATGAGCAACGTTATTCTTCTAAGCTCGGTCCCTAAATCCAACAGTCAGGAAAGATTCAGGTTCATCAAATGAATGCAGAAAAGGCACCTCTTCTTAGAAGCACAGAGTGTCGTGGGAGTCTCCTGTAACGCAGGAACAAGGAGGTCAGGCCCTCTGGAGGAATCTGCCTGCTAAAGAATGATTTCGTCCAAGAATGAAGTTGATGGCCAGCTTCAAAATGTGCAATTCCCTAATCTCAGAGGAGATGAAAATTAACCTTATGCAGCATCATATAGATGGCACTGGGAAAAGGGGTAGAGCAAAGGACAGACTAGCATTCCAAGGAATCATGATCTGCCTGTATTTACTGTCAGGCAGACGGGGCTGATTGATGGTAGAGAGGGGAGAAACATGAGCCCTAAGCAGCAGGTGGTGAATTACACTGGCTAAATGAGAATGGCAAGGACACCTAGGGCTGGCAGAAGATCTGCAATAGAGCTGCTGCTTTTCTTCCACCTGTGGAAAATATTCAATAATGATACTTAATTATAATTATCAGCAAGGGCTCACTGCCCTTGAGAAGAGGTGTTGGCCCTAGAAGGGTGGGCCCTTCCTGAAGACAGTATGTAACTGGTTGCCAGTGGAAAGCATGAAGGTATGTGTTCCTGACCTCTGTGACCAGTGGGCCTAAGGCATTTTTGGAGAATGTATGCTGAATAAGTGATCTAAAGTGGAATCCTGCCCTCACAAATGCACTGCTCACTGAAGAGCACTGAAGTGGTAGCCTGTAACATGTTAGCAGAAGTACCTGCAAGTTGTCAAACCCTTTACACCCTTGTGGGTGGCCCTAGTATCTTGCTTTAAAATCTTCTCCAGTCCCTACAAGTCTTTTAGGGCTTCCAAAGTGACTTGGATGTAAGAACCTTGCAGTGACCYGCCTAGGAGTTGAAGCAATCTGGGCTCCAAGTCCCTTCTGGTAAGGGAGTTACTTTCCTAGTTGCAGCGTACAGGTAAACCTGGCCTTTTTTTGGAACACAAAGCTGTGTTAATATAAATAGGATTAAACCTAAATCCATCACAATCCTAATAATCTGTGCTCTGTATAGTAAATCTTAGACTAGGCTAGTATGTTTTTTTCCCTTGAAAATTCTGCCTTTTTTGGGGGGGGAGGGGAAAGGGGGGGCAGGACTGGGCCCTGGTGTCTGCCCTGTTAAGTCCAGGATGTGGCTGAACTGAAGCTCAGAGCAAAATGCAGGGGAGTAGCAGAAAATTACTGGGTAGTCAGTGGTTGAAGGACTAATTATTCAGGTAAAGGGAAGGGGTGAGCTAGTTAGAACAGTAGCTGCTCTGTCTCTGAGTGCTCTTAGATATAGCCGTGAGCCACACCTGATTATAAACCGACAAGGGGAAGCTCCAGGGGTTTGTTAAATCCTGGGCAGTTTGGAGCTTCTGTAGGAAGCTGAAACTAGCAGAGTTAGAACATGGCAGGAATTAGTGAAATAGGTCCTGCAGGACCTTCCCCTCCTACTGAAAGGGCAAAGGTTCAACGGGAGAATTGCAAAGGATTTGAGCAGCTGTCAGGATACCTGAGCAGGTATGGGGCGCTATGGGCTCCTGCCTTCGGGGCTTAAAGGCTCACTTGGCATCCTTTCCTGAGCCTGGCTTGTGTTCTGCTGTTTGCCCTGCCTCTAGGTTTAGGGTCTGTTTTTGTTAATTAGGATAGTATAATTTTTGTTACGACCGAGATCCCTTTAGGATGGGTGCTGCACAAAAGGTGAAAAATAATCCTGATCTTCAAATTCTTGTGGTCTAATTAAGCCTGGATATTCCAAGTAGGAGCTGCAAATAATCAGAAGGAATAGTGAGGGAAAGATGAGGAAACTCAGCGTTAAGGATTACATTCTTCCATTCTTCTTTTTGCAAAGCCTGGGATTCCCCAGCAGGCACTGCTGCTTTAAGGGTTGCTTGTTCCCTCTGACCACGTTCCTGCTTTTCTAGGGGAGCAACACAGAGGATGCAGCTCGAGAGGTATGAGGTGGAAGCGTGGCCTTAGAGCACCTGGTACCTCCTGAACTTCTAGCTGCTCTGGAGCAAAGGCGCAGGTTAGAAGAGCCTCCGAGGCAGGGGGTTGAGCTGTGCCCGGTCCCTCCAGCGTGCCTGTGCTGGAGACGGGACGGGAGTGCAGCATGGAGTGCGTTTCAGCCCTGCCAGCTCCGTGCYGAGTGCTTGTGCTGCCCTGTTTGTGCAGGCCAACGGGGAAGTCGCAGAAAGTAAGGAAGCAAAGCAGTTTTGCCTCCCCAGCTTAAGCATTACTATATTAGGATTTCTGCTGAGCAGCTTGGAGGCTTTGTCCCTTTACGTGTTTAACACCGCTTTACTATTTTTAGATCATTAGACTTTTCTATCTGTTATTTTCTCAGTAAATTCAGTTACCTGCTCATCTCAACTGCCAGAAGTGACAGCTTGCTCCCTGTTTTTTTAGTTTTGCAGGAATCTAAGTCTCTTGGTGAAGTCATTACCTTTTCAAGTTTTTTTGGATACAAAATCGGAAATGATGAACAAACCAACTGTCTGAATAGCTAGAGGAAAATCTTATGCTTTAGTGGAAAAAGTAATACTAAGTCTACTAATTAAGTGAAAGTCTGCAGTACTGTAGCAGCTACTGCTATGAGATTCTCCCCTTTGTAATGGTGACATTAATATTCCATTGCCCCCAAATCTTCCTTTTAATCAGGATTGTTTAAAGTGTAAATGTACTGGGATTTAGAAGTGGTTTTTTTTTTTCTAGTAACAGTTTTAATCTTCTCGTGCTTTTAAGAAATAATAGAGATTAACATTGTGCCAAAAAATACATTTATGTAAATGCACAAAGAATGCTGAGAGAAGAAACAGAATCAACTGTTCAGTGAAAGGCTCTACTTTGGCATAATTTTTTTTCCTTTGAGTGAAAAAGGAGATTTCTGACTGGAAGAACCCTATAGTCTCTCACAGAATTGCAAGCTTCTGCAGGCTGGAAGGAGTTATACCCATTACGGAATTAGTACAATATAGCATTCTAGTTCAGAACTTTGTAAAATGATTTAAAAAAATAAGTACAAAGAAGTAAACACAATCGGTGAGAAGGAGATTATTTTCTTAAATTCCATAGACTTCAGATGCAATTTTCATGCAACCCTGTTCAGAAAGTGTTTATTGAATCCAGATATTTCCGTAATGGTGCTGATGCTGTATTACTGGGTAACAGATGGCTCTGTAAACAAACCTACTTCTCTTCCACTGATAATTATTTGAATAAATTAAAGCTTGTCTGAACGCCTGTGTGATAGAAGGCTTGTGGTCTGTCTGGCTCTGGAATTAGRTTGTGCTGCGAGACTGGATCTCAGTGCCCACGTGCTCAGTTTAAGTATACTTGCAAGAGGCTGGGATGCTTCTTGCAGGCTGGCAAGAGCTGTTATTACTGTTGACCTAAAAATCAGTGCAGGATCATAATTTTCTGCAAAAGGTACAGAAGTCAAGGCGATGCTTGTTAATGCGACAGGGGATATGCAGGATTAAGTAGAAACTAGAGCCCCCTGAAACTGGGCAGGCAAAACTGACGTATGTTGTTGCTGTCACAGCCAGAGAAGATCACACAGACCCCATCCACTGAAGGGCCACGTCCGCTCCAGCGAGCGTGCACCAGTTCTGCCACTTCTGCTTCCTTCTTTTAAAAGCGAGCGGGCTGTCTCCCAGGCTCGTTTCCTCTGTCGCGCTCTCCAGCGCCCTGCTGAGTGAGCACAACTCATGGAGCACAAGTGTCCGGGCACCCTTCTGAATCAGCAGACCGAGCCGCGGTGCGGCTAAAGTTGGATTTCCCTTGTCAAGATAATTAAAGTGAGGCTGTGATCAGAATGTGATTTTTTTGTTGTGGGCAATAAAAGCATAAACTCTGACTGACATTGCTGAGATAATATGAAATGGAGACCTAAAACCTGCTGCACCAGCAGAATAACAGGAAGCTTAGTGAAAGAGAGTCCCATAAATGAATCAATCTGTTTACACTCCACGTGCCGCGCAAACCCTGCCCAAAGGGATTTCAGTTTCACCAGGGCTCCCACTAGCCATGGAAGTGCCGGTGAGAGGGAGACAGAAATGAAAAGGCCACGTGAAGCGGCTGTGTGCCTTTCAGTCGGTGATGGCAGGTGGGTCCTCGCATTGACCGGGAGCCTGGGTCTCCCTGGTCTTCCCCTCGTGTCAACATCCGCAGCTGTGCGAAGCAGCACCCAGGATGCCAGAAGGGCAGCGCTCTTTGCTCTTGCAGGTCTAAGTGCTGTGGCAAGCTAGCCCCCAGGTGTTCAGGGCCCTGTATAGAAACAGAATTGGTCCTTTAGAAATGCGGGTGCAGCTCCCGGGAAACAGAGGAAGGGTCTTCTGCAACAGGGTGGCTCATCCCTGTTGCATGAGCTGTTACAAGTGAGCCGTGCCTGCAGTGCTAAGGAGGAGGGAGGCTGTGGTCCCTTCCAGGAAATCTGCTCTGGTTGTTTCTTTTGGTAATTGGCATAGTTCAATGTGGGATATTGCACAGATTTTTCTTGCTTCTGCACTGTGGCTTTTTTATTTTTCAGGTATCTGGAAGGAAATATTTGGGGGTGAGAGTGAAAGGAGTTAACAACTGTGAGTGAATGAATTTTGGCACCAAAAATGAGGGGCTGACAGCATTGTTTTGGCACCTGCGTGCATTAGACATTATGTAAAGCAAGCTCTCTTCTCAGTTGTGCTTAGCACGAGTCCTGTCCTGCTGCCTGCTTGCTCTTCCCATCCTGGCATGGGCTGAGCTGCAGCACAGTGTGCAATGACGTCAGTCAGTGCTCAGCAGGCTTTGGGATGAGATCCATTTGTGTTTATTTTCAAAGGCAGAAGATGGTGAAATCTGTGAAGAAGAGTGAGAGAAAAGTGAGAGCTATCCAACTTCCCCCTAAAAGAGCYGTGGTTTGCAAACAGTTTGTTTTGTTTTTTATTTCAAGCAACAACTGCAGGCATATGTGGCCTGGGTGAATTCCCAGCTGAAGAAGAAGCCAACAATAAAGCCAGTCCAAGACCTGAGACAAGATCTCCGAGACGGAGTTATTCTTTCCTCGCTTATCGAGATTGTAGGTCAGTAATGCCACATGGCACTATCTTTCATCTTGCAGTTTCAGATACTGTGCGGAAGAGGCTGGCCTTGGCTCGGACCTCTGCGAGGCTGGCCGGTGGGCACTACTGACCGCATCAGAGCTGGGGGAGAGTGGGCCATTTTAAAAGGAAACAAAATTGCAAACCGTACAGGCAGTTCTATTGAAGTCCAAATGTGTTAGCAGACAGTCATCTGTGACGTTGGGGGGTAGCCAAATTGGGGACTTTTCCAAATACATACGTGGTCTCGAATGTATCATGTGGCAGACGTGCTGAAACCTGTCAGAGGCCGTGTTAATTCCCGCAAGGCTGGAATACAGCCACAAAAGGATTTCCTTTATAGAGGAATGGTGTTAGGTTCTCACTGTGGTGGGGGCCTTTAGCTGCCTCTCTGTGTATATGTGTCACTGTGACTCAGTTCGGCATCTCCAATGCTAAGGGCAGGGCTGGGAGACAACACGCACGCAGGTGTCAATGTGGGGCGTTCTCAGAAGAGTGAACTGCCTGCCGAGATATTGATATTTATAAGAAGAGAACAGAGAGGCTGAGCAGAAGCAGTCCTGGGAGATGGTGCTTTCTCTCTGAGACTGTGCAGTACCGTCTAATGTTTCCACACAGATGAGCACAGACTGACTTAGGAGCAATCATGGAATAATGAAGTATGCTCAAAATGYACCTTTGCAGGCAATATATTGCAAAGCTCATCTCTGACCTGGTTATCCCCAGTTCTGGATACCTTATGAGCAGGAAAAGAAATCACGCATGTCTCTTGCAGTCCCTGACAGGATGCAAGATCAGCCCCTACACTTGTGACCGTTCCTGTGACAGCACCTAGCAGTTCTGTTCCTCTCTGTAATTAAGGTGTTCCATTTTCGCAGCTGGTGAGAAGCTGAATGGAGTTCAGGTCAATCCCACCAGTCAGCAGGAAATGAGGGAAAATGTGGAGAAGGTCTTACAGTTTGTGGCATCCAAAAAGATCCGCATGCATCAGACATCAGCCAAAGGTATGTGCTTCTGGAGGTAGCCTCAGATGATTCTATTTGTTGAAGGCCTAGTTCTGTTTTGTTTCATATTAAACTGATAGTGTACCGGTTGGTTTGTGGGGAGTGGKTTTTTTTTTTCCCTCTGTGGTTTGGTAATAGGTTTTGGGTTGAATGACACTGTATTTCTATCTGCTCTTGATAGCAAAATTCAGTGAACAAGAACAGAAATCCCTTTTCTCCTGCTATTAAACAGTCAGTAATGGGTAATACAGACTTAGACTGTCTCACTGAAAGGAGGTACAAATCTGTTATTGTAAAATGAGCCTTGGGAAAAATAATTCTGGACCTCTGGAAACCTGTGATAATGCTTCCTGTGGCCTACAAACTCTGCTGTATTTCCTGTGCAGAGAAGAACAGTGCATGCAATGGGAAAGAGACCCAGTACACAAAATCACATGTCTATGGCATGATTTAGTCACGTATCATAAGGACTGGGGGAAAAAAAATACTCGTGGGGCAGAAAACAGGCCCTCATCCTTGCGGTTTGCTGACTGTACTGGGAGGGGGACTGTTCCTATTGYCTGGGGCCCTGCAGATGGGGGGCAGGGGAGAGATGCTGAGACTGACTACGTGGAGCACATGACCTTTCTTGGCTTTAGCAAAAGAGCGCAAGCTGTTGGTTTATAGGCCTCAAGGTGAGAAGCTTAGTATTTGCATAAAAAGGAATGAGTACTGTCCCCACAGTAGAGCTACTGGCAAACTGAAGGCTCRATCAGTAATGTTGCAAACTAATTCTTACCGGCTCATGACTGTAGAAATGGTGGCAATACTGGTAACTTCCATAACAAATGCATCAACCCAGACATACAATGAAATGATGCATCATGTGGTCATAGGATGGGATACAGGCACAGGACTCTGTGGCACGAGCTCTGGAGCCCTGATCACAGCTTTGACACTGACTCATTCTGGGACTTCAAGCAGGTCACACAAATCCATGGCTTCATGTTCTCCATGAGTGACATGGAGGTGACTGTCACTGTGACATATTGACTATTCCTTATTTTTTGGCCACTAAAGCAAACAGTAACCAGCCTTTATGCTTCCAGCACCTGTGATTTTTTTTCAAGGCTGCCTCTGCTGTTTGGAAGCCTAAGTCCTATTATTTTTAATGGACTTTGAGTATTTCAATTCACTAAATGGTTTTAAAAAATTCTAATCTGAAAGAACAGTTGATCTTTGCAGTGAACGCAGTCAATGCATTTGAGCTAGTTTAGATGCTGGGGGAAGTGYGTAGTGTGAGATCATCAGAACTGATTAGTTAAAATTTGCAAGGTGCTACAAACAATTTAAGGTACAAGACACCTAYTAAAAAGAAACATTGCTGCTCTCTCATCTTTCATATTAAAAATGCAAATTCCATTTGCCAGTTGGAGCAGCTGCTAGGACAAGGGCAGTCTTCAGTGACTGCTGTACTCTTCCAGAGACCCTTTASTAATTACAATATGCTGTCACATTACCTGCTGGATTGTTAGCTGAAATGCCCGCAAAAGAAAGGCTCAGGCCTGTTCAAAGCACTTAAACTTGTGATCTGTAGGTGGCAGTCAGCGTGCTGCTTTGTACAARACAAGCAAAACCAAGTATCCATGCTGTAATGCAGTCCTATCTGCATAGTACTTTGTTTTTTTTCTTTTTTACTGGCATGATCCATTGGGTTTAATTGCACCCACACTTGTTGGTCAGATGCAGCTCTTGTGGGACTTCATATTAATGGCATTGTTCTTGGCTTTAATTGCATTTTGCAGATATTGTTGATGGAAACTTGAAATCTATCATGAGACTGATCCTGGCCTTAGCTGCTCATTTCAAACCAGGCTCGGGGAGAGCAATGAATCATAGCGCACCAGCTGGCACTGTGGGGAAGAGCGCATCGGCATCAGCTGCCAGTCACAGGCCTCGTTCTGCTGCCGCCGTGGCCCAAGGGGCGGTGGCTGCTCTGGCAGATGTTCGTCAAGATGTCTCACAATTGGGCCGGGATGTTTTTCGGCACAGGCAGAGGTAAGGGGTGCTTCCTGGTTATGTGAGGTCAAGCTGTGTTAGCACTTGGGCAAAATACCTTTTAGGAAAAAAAAAAAAAAGTATCTCTTGATCCTGATGCTTCCCTATGCAAGGGAGTCTCCCATTGCACAAACAAGTGGAGACAAACCACTACTGTCTCAGTGAAACCAATGGTGGCCTGACAAAGGGAAGTACTGATCTGGCCTGGCTACTTCATGATGAAAACTACAGGTATTTTAGCTTCTTTTCAGGTTTAACAGCAAAACGACTGCTGAATTTCTGTTATCTCACTGCAAAAGAACACTTCTTTGTGCCCGAGGCTGCCTTCTTTTCTCCCTCTTGCACTGAGCACAATGCCCTGTCTTGGTGCTGTGTACTTGGAGCCTATCATTTCAAGTGAAACAGAAAACTAAGGTCTTAACTATGGGTCCTGGTTACAGACCTGGGAGCATTTTTTGCCAGAATTATAGTGTTGCTCCTATTGTCCAAGTGCATTCTGTCCTCTACGTTGCTGTTCATCCCAGTGTTATGCTTCCTGCTGTAGACGGATGCAGAATGTTGCCGTGTGCTGTTAATCAGCTGTAAGCAGAGGAGTTCTGGTGATAATGAAGGGAAATGATCCATGTACAGAAGGAATGTGTGACTCTGAAAAGCACATTTTAACACTTGCAAAAGGTGCTATGTGGATTATAATAAGAATAGTAATGACATTTAAATGGAAGCCAGATGGCTGCCTATCGAGGGTTTCATTTACACAGTTAAAGGTCATTTGCCCATATTATACTGGCTCAAGGGAGTACCCATGAAGCAATTTGGAAATGAGGCTGAAATTATATGTTTTGCTGAAAAATTAAATGTTAAAGTTTTTTCTTGCAAAGACCTTAGACCAGGAATTCTTCAGGAAAAACAATCTTTGTTTTATTTGCATATGTTGTTCTTTTCCTTGCCTTCCCAGAACTCTTCTAATTTTTCTAGCCACAGAACTGGGGATGGGTTTAAAAGGTAAGCTCCTATCTGCCTGTGTTTCCTCACACCAAGAATACAGAATGAAGCTCCCTGATACTAGATTTTCTTTAAAAAGTGTCAGTTTTCTAGCTGTCCCCTCCTTCTTACCTTCCTTTCATCAGCTCTCCTGCCATCCTCCTTGGAGACCAGGATAATTTCTGCCCCTGCCAGGTAAGGCTTCCCTCATTCTGTGATTATTACCTCCAGGAACAGCAGCATGGATGAGGAGATTGGAAACCCCTACTGGAGTGTCCGGGCATTGGTGCAGCAGTATGAAGGGCAGCAGAATGTGCCCTCAGAGTCCCACTCCTCCAGGTAAGAAACTCTCTGTTGCCAGGATGTGTCCCCTCATGGTGCCGTGCATGGCAGAGTCTGTACACTGCATTCCCTTCAGTGTGCCCTTCCTTATCACCAGAGTCTGGTTCATTTTGATAGAAAGGAGGGTTCCCAAACTACAGTCTTCTGGCTGATCTGTAGAGTGACGCCTCAGGAACCAGCATGAAGCTATGGTTTTCTGCCATTTCTCCCACAGATAAAACTGATCTCATCTATGATGTGAACACATGGATAAGAGCTGGGAACTCCTGAGTTATAATTACATCTAGAGCTCTGGAGTGTCCTTCAGCAAGACAGGGGGAATAGGATCAGGAAACACCCAGTCCAGGATTTTACTGGTAACCTGAATGTAGAGGTGGAGCTGAGTGAGTGAGCACTGGCATGAGGGATGCTGAGCCAGAGTTCCTGTCCTGCCCTGCAGGAAAGAGGGGGCAGAGTAGCTAGGGTGCAAGAGATGAATGTTTCATGAGCTGATGGAAAAGATGTGGAAGAAAGGAGCTTAAACCAAACAAACGTCATGCCCTGCAGAGAGGAGGGGGCATGTGGATTTGAACAGGAGACAGTTACAGTAATGCACTATTCTTTAATCCAGACCTGTAGTTTCTGGGGGATCAGCAGCTGTTTTCATTGCCATTGTGCCCTCATCCATCACCTCTGTCTCTAGCTTCACAGTTATCTAATTTACCCTTCCATTCCCTGGACTTTCACCTTCAGTCCAGTGCAGCATTTAATTATTTTACTGAAACATCTCCCTCATATTCTTGCAAAGCCCAAAAGTCAGAGTTCACCACGGTTTCCACTGGAGGTGGTTTTGCCCTTTAAAGTAGGACTTGGATCCTGAGAAGTATATGCTCTGTCCTATAAATAGCCTGCAGCCTTGGTTGGGGATTCACTAGCACAAGTTAAGCAAGGTCAAGCTGGGGCAAGTGGAGGCTTTCTAAAGAAATGGCTTCTGCAGAAGCCAGGACTGGTTAGAACTGCATCATGTAACACATTTGCTGTAGGAAGTGGTATAATTCACAGCTGTGAACCTGACCACTATGTGCTGGTCACAACACATCAGGTTGGTGCTTTAGAGGCTCTTCTCACTCCCCCTTGCTTTGGGGCAGAAGTCAAAGCTCTTGCCCCAAATTACTGGGGTGGTGCATGACTGTGGTTTTTGTTGTTGTTTTTGTGGATACAGGAGAGACAGTGTAGCTGAAGAGGTATTTCGGAAACTGCTGTGGTGGGGGAGCTGTTCCAGTGTGGATATGCTCATAGTKAAGGCAGCCTTCCCCTTTTTAAGAAACTAGCTTGAAAATGAAGGACTGGATGTCTGAACATATCAGATCTCCCTGTGGGCATGATGCTTTGCTCCATTTGAGCTCCTCAGGAGCAGACTAAGAGGGCAGAGCTGCATGGGCATGGCTGCAGCTYTCTTGATTCACAGTCTCCTGGCCCCAGTTTAAGCCACTGCTCTGCTCTRTTGTCTCCTTGTCTGGCCCTGAGACTGCCTCAACTAGAATTTTTCCATCGTGCAGGACTGAGGAGGTTCATTTGTCTCGGGCACACTGCCACTGGCCGAGTCTGCAGGCAGGATTTCTCCACAGGATTTCTTGGGGCACTTTTGACGCTTTGTAATATGAAGAGACCTCCATGTACCTGAGAACTGGGGTCACTTGGTCCAACAGAATGGACAGAAGAAGCACAGGAGTTTGGACTTTTCTTCAAAGCTTTGCTGTGTATCACCCTGAGGCCTGCTTCATAAATACTGAAGCCATACACATTCGGAAAGGTATGGGAACTCCATGTGAGCTGGTATCGGACCACTGTCTCCACATGATGTCAGCAGAGAGTGTACTTTTGAAGCTGTCATTTCCAAGGGAGAGATAAAAATTCTGGCCCTGGCAATAGGATTTCATGGCTAATTTCACAGGACTTCAGTGTAAACTTTTTAACTGTGATCTTACCAGGACGGTGAGTGAAATGTTTTGCCTCTCCGCTCGTTCTTCAGTTTGAACTGGCCGTAGGATTTTATGGGTACTCTCCTACCCTATCAGGCGTTGTCAGACAGCTGCTGTTTGCCCCTTTTCACTGGTGAGTGAATATTTCCATGTATGCACATTTTAAATCACTTTGTGATTTTTTTTCTTTTTTTTTTCTCCAGAATGCCATGAGTTTTTCTTAGTATATGGTAGTGGGTATTACTATTGATAATAGGACATAACATGGTGAGAGCCTTTTATATAATATGTGACTTCTGCAATTTTCYTGGACCGTCTACCGTGGATTCAGAAAACAATGTTCCAGCATGCAGATGCACATCTCAAGTGAAATATCTAGCCTTTCAGTGAGAATCCTTGCCTTTTTAATCTGTTTCTGCCTGGAACTTTTAAAGCTGTCTTGTTTTCAGGAGTAAAAGAGCACATCTCCAAATTGGAGCATAGCAGCTACTGTAGAAATTCCAGATGTCAGTAGATGTGGGTGCATAGAGGCCTAAGGCTGGAATAGCAAAGGCCAATGGATTTGTCAAGGCTTTAATGGGATCTAACTCTGGAAAAGCTGAGGATGCTGGAGTTAGGAAAAAGAAACATGGAAACAACCTGTACCTTTGAGAGAAATACTCTTCGTGTTGGTTAATGTCATTAATAGGAAATACTTTCTGGTTGAATTAGAGATTCTGAAACTGCACCAGATTCTTCTGGGTCCTTCTTCTCCACTTTGTTCCCTGTGTGTGTGGATCAGGAGCYGAAGGGAACCCCAGGCCCTTGTAGGTTGCCCAGTAGGTTGTGTGTGGGTTCCCTTCCCGAGCTCTGCTAATCCTGTGTCATGGAGGCGCATAGAGAGCAACTGATAGCTCACCAGGAAATGATCAGATATTRGATCAAGCTGGAGCTAAAACACTTTTTTAATTAAAACTGGGAATATGCCGTGATGTGTAATTAGATTTCAGTCATAATGTCTTGAGAATGGAATTTTCCCCATCCAGTATGTAGACTTGTTCCTTCAAAAACAGAGAGGAGGGTCAGAAATTGTGTTGTGTTCAGCAGCAGCAAGGTCCAAGAGACAGGCTGGAAGGGATGTTTAAGGTGCTGGATTCTGTCAGTGTTATCAAAGGGCAAGACTCCAGCTTTGAGGGCTGGTGAAAGAGAGCAGGCATGGTAATGCTATTGATTTTTTTTTTTTTTTTTTTTTCCCCTCGCATGCAAGGCTCCAGCTGGGGAACAGATCCAGGCTGCCAGGCAGAAGACTGCTTTTCTGTAGCCTCCAGCACTGCCAGATATAGAACTTGCTCTGTGTGAGCAAGGAGAGAGCAGATTGAGGCTATTGTGGTAAAAAGGCATCTGATGCCATTAGCCAGAGGCACAGCAATTACAAACACAGAGGTTGGCTGTTTAATTGCAGGAGGAACTGCCAAGTGGGGAAAGATCTATTCATATCAAGTCTTATCATGAAATCAGGAGTATGTTGTACTGTGGTAGGGCACCAGTCAGTGCCTGGTGTCTCAGAAATCAGACTCAACAGTAGCCATACTCTGTATGCTTTGTTTTGAGTTGATGAATGAAAGTGCTTTGTGAATAGGTGCAGGGAAGACGTAGGTACCTGTGGGTATTCAGGGGAAATGAAGGCTAACTCATGATACACCTCCAGAGAAATGAGGTCCTGGCATGTAAGGCCACTGCATATAGGTCTTGGCTATTGTGGTCCAGCCTTTCATTCTTCTGGGTCTTTTTCCCCATACAAAATGCAGAGAACACCTGTGTTGCCTTCCTCTCATGAATTCAGCTTCCAGTTCCCTTCACCCTTATTTCAAACTCTGTCCCCAAGCAGTTGCACTGACTTCCAATGGACTTTGTTTAGAGGTCTCTTCCTTGCATAGTCAAAATATTCTTTCTCTGAGAATATTGGCTGCATCCTTTCCACTGCAAATCTGGTTCATGCTGGCTATTTTCAGAGCTCCCGAGGACCATGCTTCCTCTTACCTCTGGTGGGATGGATCAGTCGGCGATCTACCCAAGGAAATTGAGAGCAGTGTGAGCTCCAGGTCCTGGTCATGTCTTTTGCTGACCCCAGGCCTCACGATAAAAAAAGAGGCTTGTTTCTCTTTTTCCTTCCAAAGAGAAATAAAGTAGCTCGGTTACAAGAACTGGCTGACAGAAAAAAGCCATAGTTTTTTATTAGCAAGAGGGATGTGGTTAGTAACTGCAGCCATCCCCCTCCATCTAATTGTGCTGCTGCTGAGCCTGTCCCAGAGCATCCCCTCTAATATCAGCCCATTTCTGCATTAACTCTTCAGTAAGAGAGCTCACAGCGYGGCTATCAGAATTCCCAGGAAGAAAAGCTCTAGTAAGCAAAGGCAGTAAAAATGATTCATGGAAAACTTGGCAAAATCAGACTGCGTCCCAGGCCACCGAGCCCCTCACCCATCCCTCCTCCCTTTCCCCTCCCCTTTCCACCAGTCTTCCCACCCCCACCCTGAGCCAGGCATCTCAGAGAAAAGGCTCTGCCTTGCACAGCCTGTGTGACAGCAGGAGAGAGAGGGAGCTAGAGATAGTGAGGAAGCCGTGCGCAGGCTGGGAAGTGCTGCATGCCGTGTTTCAAGACCATATCCAAGGCTGGAAGAGCGAGGAACCTGCTACTTACAGGAGCACCTTCCCTTGGCTGTGCTTCAGCATCTGCAGCAGGTGCTGGGAATCTAAACTGGGCAGAATGGGATGAGAAATGCAACTCGTCATCCAGACCACAGTCTGTGTGATGCAAACAGCAAGGGCGTGCAGCTGACCAAAATGCAGCAGCAAGAGACAAATAAACCAAGCGGAAAACCAGCAAAACCAAAACCCAGGCTGCTGAATTCCCTGACTCTGGAGTCAAATCTGCGTGTGGGGGCTGCGGATCTGCCRTCAGATGGTTTCTTGCAAAGACCCTGAGCGTTTTCTGCTGTGAATCTTTCAGCTCATGTGAAGCAGTCCAGCTTGCAAATATTTCTCCAGTAGCTTGACAGGAGCTGGCGTCTTCTGCACTGAATTTGGAGCATGTGAAGGGACGAGGCATGCCTGTAGCCCAAATCCTGAGGCTCCCTGGGAAGCGGACTCTGTGAGACGAAAGGTTAAAGTGGGATCATGGGAGGGAAGCAGGTCAAATGGTGAGCGATTGTTGCCATTGTCTGTATGAAACAGCAGGGATGGGGTGTTTACTAAAATTATGAGAGAATTCAGGCTTATCACTGTTTCCCT
This sequence comes from Apteryx rowi, assembly GCF_003343035.1. Classification (NCBI taxonomy): domain Eukaryota; kingdom Metazoa; phylum Chordata; class Aves; order Apterygiformes; family Apterygidae; genus Apteryx; species Apteryx rowi. Next base: position 724,589 of record NW_020449174.1, on the reverse strand, counting down.
AAAGCCTTGACTGTGTGCACCACTGGCAATGCAGGGACTCAACTGAGCAAGGATATTAGTTAAGACACCAAGCAGTGATAAATGAAGCAGAACCGTTGTCTGCATCGTAAATCTTACTTAAATTGCTTTAATTTCCCAGCACTTATTTCTGCATGCTTTAATTGTGAATTATTATGTACTTTAAAGAGGAAATCATATCAGTGGATTTTTTGTACTCCAATAGGCTTGGTGACTGATGCAAAAAATCTGAAATGTTTTTGGCGGAGTGATGACTAGGGCAACCTTTGGCCTRTGCCTTTGCTTCATCAGCCATTTAAGTGCATCCCGGGGGCTCTTTTGCAGGGTGGTTTGGTATGGTTTGAAAGGCAGTCACTAGTGCCATGTGAACCCCCTGGCCTCTTAAAATAGGGAAACTGCCTGGAAAGGGATCTGTGGATATAGGAACACTGGAGTGAAACTCTTGTGTTAATGTGGTGTGGGATACCAAACCTGTGGTGAGCGCACTACCTCCCCCAGCTGAGATCTTTACAGATTTGCTTTGGTCTGTGGATCCAGTTCTGAAAAGAGCTGACTTGGGGAGAGGGAGGTGTTACTTCCAGGTGGCACCCCCTCGTTTCCTGTAACCTGCTCCTGCCTAGAGCGCACTCTGCCTCTCCACAGTATCCCTTCCAGTTCTCTGCTTTTGTCCATACCTCAGTTTCACCCTTACATCCTAGGTGAGCTTCTCACCCAACAACTTGTAATATTGTTTTTCTAGGAGAGCTCTCATCCTTTTACCTCTTGCCTGGGTGAGAACCTCCAGTGCACTTCCCAGTGGCCGTATCAGGATGGTGGTTTCTGAGGTTCAGAGTCTCAGTTAAGGATGTGCCGGGGGAATATCAAGATCTGCTCCTTAAAGGAAGGCAAATCGCCCTCAGCATTATTGGAGTGTTAGATCAGCCGAGCTGCCTCTCTGTACCTGTGCTTTCAGAAAGTTTCATCCTTAATCTTTGTTGTGTAGCGTAAACCCAATAGTGCTCACTGGGCTGCTGAAAAATTATTTTAAATTTATGCTGTGCATCCATTAAGCCACCTGCTCCTGCTTGTCTTCGGTTGCAAATACTGTATACAGAATGCCCTTAGTTGGGAGATGCTGTGATGGGATCAGACTTCCTGAAGGTAAATCTTTGAGCAAAGCCAGGTGGCTTGGACCCCTTTAACAAACATGCCCCCTGTTCGAGCAGCAGGACAAGAACAGGTCCTGTAGCTGTCAGAGATCCTTGTTAGAGGATGGTTATTCTTTCAGTTAGTGACTTGCATTAATCTTTTCTTTTACTGTGGGGGAAGTCCATTTAGTTTGGATCATTTAAGCTAAATTGCTGGAAGGTCTGGAATATAAATGAAAATTAGGCCAGCACTGGCTGTGGGAGTGGACCAGACAGAACCTGCTAGCAAGTCATTTCCATCTCTGTTGCAAGGCTTTCCTGATTCTGTTAGAGCTGTGGAATATGTAACAGCAGTGCTGGGAAGATGGGGAAGGCGAGCTGTAGAAACCTTTTATTTTTCTAAAACTATTCTATTGTTTCCACTTTGTTTTCTTTTTGTTCTCTCTGGCTTTTGTTTCTGTCTTGAGGAGAATGAAAAATTAACTCCTGCTCACACTTGCAAGAATTAGTTCCTGAGACTTTGGAGGCCCATTAAATGGGTCAGTGAGCTTCAGACACCTTTGATGTTGTCTGGGTGACGCATTTAGGAAGAATCTCTGAAAAAAGGTTGGGAGTTTGGACCTCACAGTCAGCTGAGATGGCTGCACTGGAAAAATGTGGATACTTTTGAGAAGTTTCAACATAGGAACATGAGGCAGTGGTATCCAACTTTGAAAAGTATTTTGCCCTTGGAGTTTCAAGTTGATTTCCCTAGATTGCAGTGATGCTTTTGAAATGCAGGGGTAAGATATGAAGAAAGTCAGGGTGGCTTTCGGTTCAGTTTGCAGTATGCATATAAGACTGACAATAAATTCAGTTTCTGAGAAGAACTGCAGTAGAGTGTGGGTTTATCCTCGTCTGAGTGTGTATGTTAATTCTGTGGTAGCTGTCTCAAATTTACATTCTGTTAAGGAAAATGGAAAGATGAATTGTTCCACAAATCGGTTAGCCACCTATGACATTCATGTAGAGTGACTGAAAAGTTACAAGCCCAGTCTGGTTTGGTATGGCTTCCCTGGCATGCAGATAATTCTTAGTTACAGCGAGACTTCCTACATGTTCACTTATATCTCGGATGAGGATGATGTCAGCCGTTGAGCCTTGCCACACTTAGTCACTGCTAGAAATAACTGTTTCTTCTTTCCTCTGCAGCCTCACATCACCCAGTCCTATCCATAGCACGAAGAGTGAATCCACTGTAACCCAGTCGGAGGAGAAGGTGGAATTTGTGATCATCCACACTGAAGAAACAGAAACTAAAAGAGGTAGCTTGCAGATAATGCTTTACAGCTCTCGCTTTCCTTGTGATTTGTTATATCACAGACTTGCTGAAAAGCTCTCCAGAGACCTGGAATGAACATAGAGAATGGGGTGCTGGGCATCTGTCCATACAAAACTAATCCCAAGACTTCACAATACAGTTGTACCATAATATGGCAAAGTCTGGGAGGCCAGAAAATTAATGTTTGGAAGATGAAAAGCACTGGAGAAGGATTAAGTGTCATATATTATTTATACTGTAGGGAGAATGCTTTCATCTTACATTAGGCTCTGTTGAAAAAACATTCAAAGTTCCCTTAAAGAAGACTAAGTCCATGTGAACTTGTAATGCGCATGAGGCAGAACTTGGCTTTGTGTAAACAGGGTTCTGTTTACAGCACATCTGTGCATAGGTTGAGTGGCTCTTTGTAAGGAATGGAACTGTTGTAGTATTGTTGTGGTGCTTGCATTGAGAAGCCAATGCTGTATTGCCGCAAATGCCCTGTGATATGATCAGTTTACACTTTAGATTCTCAGGCAGGATGAAGGAAGTGTTTTCAAAGAAGTTTCTTATGAGACTTTCTTCTCAGGAGTGCAGCCTAATAATACCTCTTTCTGGTTAGCTTCCATCCCAAGAGCGAAAGACAGAAGCTCTCCTAGGAAATACTGTGTTGCCTCAGCCAGTAAAGCCCTCCTTCAGTGCTCTTTCCAACTTATTTGACTGAGTAGCTCGGTAGCTGAAGTAGCTGGCAGGCTGTGGCTCTTCCCTGAATTCTTAGCAGTACCATGCCCACTTGCTGCCCATGCAGTGCGGTCTTTTAGCTGCATGTCTGTAGAAGTACCACAGCTTGCCCTGGCCAGTTTTGTCTTTGGTTAATTAGGTAACAGGCACCACTATGATTAGCCCTCATGTAACGTCATCCCTTCTTTGCAGAAAAAAATCTACRTTCCTGGGCCACATGGGGGATGATAATAGCTAACCAGTGACCCAACTCACACTGGGGATCAGAAAAGATATATAACGCTTATCTCATTGAAATCTAGACCTACGTTAGTAATTGTGATGCTGATTAATATAGATATGGAAACTTGGTGGCTGGGAACCAGACTATGATACAGCTATTTAGTTATCAGTGAAACATGGGTTAAAATTGCTTCATTTCTTGTTAGGCTCTCTGAGGATGTGTTGCAGGATATCAATGCCTGGATATCACAACAATGGGAAGTACAAGGTATATGGGTAGCTGTGTCAGGCRGGTGTAACCAGCTGGCTCATTCTGTGTCTGTGCAGGAAAAGTTTTTATGTGGTAATTGCAGGCAATCATTGTATGTGGTGCAAGTGTCTTCTGGACTCCTCTGTTGTCCATCATGACCATATTCAGCTGTTCTTTCTTCCAGAAGAGACAGAATCTCAATTTCAGCCAGAGTKGCAAGCAGGAAACCCTGGGTCGTATCTAGAGAATTCATGGGAGGAACAGCTTTTGGAACAACAAGACCATTTGGAAAAGGAAATGGAGGAAGCAAAGAAGATGATTTCAGGCTTGCAGGTAACTGATTTTCTTTTCAGCTGGCTTTTCCCCTCCATATTCTTATTTCTTCATCAGCTGTAGCTGGAAGGTGGGTTATCCTGTGGTTGAGACACTGGCCTGGAACCCAAGAGAGCCGAGTGAGAATCCTGGCCCAGGAGGATCCCCTGTGGTGATCTCGCGAAAGATCTTACAAAAGATCTGTTAGTGGCAAGAGTGGTTCTTCCTGTGTCACCAGAGTATTGGGGTGCCTCCTCTCTGGGAAGAGCTGCTCAGGAACAAGGAAGTATTTGATAGCATCTGGAGTGCATTTGCTGTYGCCAGGTGAGACCTTGCTCCAGCAACAGAATACCACTTGCACTCTGGCCCAAGTGCCTGCTTTGTTTAGGTTCTCTTGGCCTCCTGGACTTATTATTTTGGTGCTGGTCACTTTTTCCAGAATGGAGAATGCAGTGGATGTCTAACTTCCCGCGTGCAATTTTGAAGTGAGCTGGATCAGGCCACAGTCCTGCTGGGTGGAGGATTATGCCTGTCCCCCATCATACTCCATTATATTGAACCAGGACAGACCAGGGAGGGAGGAAGGAAGGAAGGACAGCTGCAGTTACCCCATCCCCAGTGCATTTACCAGGCCTCAAGAAAAGATTTTAACACCATTCTGTGCAATCCAGACAAGACCCTCCCCCCCCTTTTTTAATATATATATATATATATATAAAATTAAGGATTCTCTAAAACTCAATGTTGACATGATTTCTGGGGCTTTTATTCTGTGGGGATGAAGAGAAGGATGGGGAGGAAGAGGAAGATGATATTGCTGTGAAGACCTAAGATCAGTGATGTCCAGTAATAGTAATTTAGGTGGACTGTAAGATGGTAAAGSGCACACTGAATGCAGGTAAGAAAGGAATCCCCTTTGGAGAATCCAGAACAAAGTGTGTGTTTAGAAGTTGATTATCTCCCTGTTATCTTTTGGTTGGAGTCCTGCTTGTAGTTGGGTTCATTGGCTGGGTGAACCATCCTGCAATGCTGTGCTAACTCCTGAATGTGCTGTCACTGTGCAAAGCACGTATGTTACTGTGCAAAATGGTAAAGATAAAGCAGTGTTTTCCCATGTGCTGGGTCTCCCATTCCTCAGCAGGGCGTTTGGCAGCCCGCAGGTTTTGTTAGCGGCCTGGGAAAACAGAGCAGTCTCTGTGATTTGTGATCGGAAGTAATGCAGAGAGACAAGGAATGTCGGGAAATCAATGGAGATTCACAGAGCTGATCATGGGGTCACACAGACTTGCACCAGTCTTTGAGTGAGCTGGGCTGAACCGTAAGATTTGGCACATTCCCCACATGGCTATTTATTTGTGAGACCTTTTTCTTGCTGCCCTGTTCCAGTCCCTCTGTGACCAAATGACCCTCCGCCCCATGTGTTTGTGTGACTCCACGTGGGGAGCAGAGCCCCTGATCCATATGGTAAAGACCCTGAACTCTCTCAGGCATATTCCTTTCTGTTTGTGCTGGGAACCATACTGGCTTTGAATTGTAAATATTTATGTGCCAGTAAACAAAGCGGAGATTGTGTGAGAAGTACAGGCAGCCGGGAGGGTGCTCCCCCTGCGGACAATGGGCAGGAGACACAAAAGACTCCAGAAGAAAATAGATGCTTGGTGCACTGGTGAAATCCGGTTGCGTTATGTGCCCACTGGGAGCCGGGAGAGGCAGCACTGGAAGGACTGGCATGTCTCACTTCCCCCACCCCCAGCCCCGTGTTTCAGGAACGAGGGCAAGCAGCTGGCATTGCTGCCCCCCTCTTCCCCCCGGGAGTAGGAAGAGGCAGCTGATGTTGCTTGCCAAGAAATTGGATTTGATTAATTGATTTTTCTCTCTTGCTCAATATTTAAAAGCCTCCAGTTCATGAAGATTTGACTGAAATATCAGGGACCTGTATGCCCCATAAGGAGCTGAGACCATGGCAGCTTTTTATGTTCCAGTGTGATTCCTCCTTGAGTGTCCTGCTGGGCTGAATTTGGGATGAGCTCAGAGAACTGTTTCCCTAAGAGCCTTTGCATTAACTGAATACAGATTGCTGACAGTTTGCTATTTGACAGCAGTTGCAGCTCTTTGGTGGAGAATTCTGTTGGCAGGCAGAACCCGACCTGTCAGCCTTGACGTCTTTTGGGGCTGAACTGGAGTATTGCTGCACGTGGGCTATTTTGCTTATAGCCATGGAGTTTGAGTAGAAATAAAATAAAAACTATCTGAAAGGAAGGAACGTGATTATTTAAATTATTGACTTGTCCAGTTGTATGTGACATCCTAGCAAATACCAAGAGTTCTGGAAGTTGGAGGCAGAAAGGTCTGTAAAAACCATCAGTTAGGGAGAACCAGCGTGGCATCCCCTAACCATTCACCCTGCTGGAGATCTGGTCCCCTTCTGCCAGTCATGCTTTCTAGGGTGCAGGCTCTTCCCTCCTTCAGGCTGGGCTCAGTCTAATGTGGAAATTCTGGCATCTTCCTGCAAGCTTGTGGGATCTCTTGGGGTTGCTGAAGGAGTTAATACCAAGCTTCTAGCAGCCTTCCTCAAACATGGAGAGAGTTCAAGATCTTCAGCCTGTCTGTGGGGGTGAGGGCTCTTCCCTCACTTGGGCAGCAGTCCTGAAGGTGCCCATCTTGCCTGAAGTAGGACAGAATTATGCTTTCCTGAATATCCTGTTTCTAAATTCTGTTTTAGATATATGGTTAGGAGAATGGCTTCTTTCAGCAGGGGGGCTGCCAACGTGCAGATCCTTAAAGGCATTTAGGCTCTTAAATCCCTACTGATATTAGTGGGAATTAAGACCTACCCAGAAATCAGAGGAGCTGATCCTACTGATTTTTCTGATAGGTATTAAGAATTCAAGTGTTTCAGTGGCCCTTGTATTACTGCTGCTTTTTGTGTGAGCCAGTCTACCCCAGTTCTGGTTCCTAGTGCAGATGGAGACTAGACAACAGGTCTGAGAATAGGAGAAGTTCCTGACAAACTCAGCCCTGCTAGATGTGTTTGTGCCAGAGCTCCTACCTTCCACGGCTCCTGTAAATCACAGCACCTGTGGCTTGGGCAACAAGCTGCTGGATTTTCTTTTTCCGCCTGTGATTTACTGAGCCCTTGGAAGGCTTCAGTCTGGTTCTGGAAGAGAAGCTTCATGATGCAAACCTGGTTCAGCCTCTCTGCTTTAGACTTAAAATCTGTTATTGTAGCAAAGACTTTATGTCATTGAACTGAAGCCTGAGATGGACTTTGCTCCCTGAAAATCCAAGTTGTTGGCTTTATCTGGTGTCTCTCTGTGGGGAAGAATATTGTCTGACAGATATCTCTGGGAGACCTTTCCCAGGGGATAAATTCTGCTATTCATTCCTCAAAAATCTTACTGCTTTGGGGGGGAATAAGCAGAAATGGGAAATGAAACAGTTTAGAGACTGCTGATGTGAATGACTGCTGGCTGGAGCTCTGGCCAACCTGCTTTCCCTTGAAACCCCTGATGAAGTTTGTTTGTTTATTTATTTATTTATTCCTTTATCCTTCTAGGCTTTGCTGCTAAATGGGTCTTTGCCTGAGGATGAGCAGGAAGGTTCCTTTGTACTTTGTGAACATGGAGCCTGCCCTGAAGAGCAGCTGGTGAGCACATTTCTGTACCTACATTTGTCTGATCCAGTAGCTCTGTGTGCTGTTCTGCCATGGGCAGGTGTCTTACGCAGGCAATAACCATGGCGTTTTACATTTAGATCATAATTCGAAGTCGTCTGGACCAGAGCGTGGAGGAAAATCAAGACCTAAAGGTTAGAGGGGGATAGATGAAGGGAAAAAGAAAAGTTCTGGGGGCATGGGATATTTGGAGACTCTGCCCCTACTTTTTTTTTTTTTTTGCTTTGGGTATAYTGTGTAGAGGGTCCAGCTGGGTTCCTACCTCCCACTGCATGGGATCTCCATCCCTCCAGGAGTGTAGAGCTACCTGCTTGCCTGAGATCTGTAATTCTCTTTGACCTGGAGAGCACTCTGAGATTGTCAGTTGGGAAGCGTTTTTTGCACCCAGATTAGCAGTTAATATAAATATATGGGATAACACCAGAAAAATATCTGCTACCTCCCTGGTTTCCCTCAAGCCAATGTTGGTAAGGTCAGTTGCTGTTTTCTAAGATCAATCAAACAAACAAAAAACTAAGTACTGTTTGAATTTAAGTAAGGCCTGAAATAGATTTTTCCTACATGTCCTTGAAGCTGAAGAGATCCAGGTTGTACCAGCTTYACAAAACTTTATCCAGGACAACTGTTAAAATTCTAGCCATGTCTGAACATAAACAATCTTTCAAGTTTGCATAAACAGAGTTAGGAAGAACCTTTCCTGTCACGTCTGCCTCAGTTCAGCTTTCTGGTGGAGCTGACTCTGCGCCCAGTTCTGATGCTGGGAGAGAAGTACTTGCCGTGCCCTTAAGGACAGGTTTGCGGGACTAAGGGACCTTTCTCTCTTGTGTTTAACAGTGGGGGCTTAGAGAGTTGCTCAGCTGTTTAGCCATGTTTGTAACTCATTAAAATGGCTCAGGGCCTGACCTGCTCTTTGATCTATGGCAAAAGGTGGGATGTGCTTTCTTCTGAAGCAGGTGTTTGGGGGGACAGAGCAGTGAGTTAGGGTCACTTCTGAAGAAGTGACACAGAGATCRCATTTAATCAAATTGTTTTGCATTTACAGAAGGAGTTACTGAAGTACAAACAAGAAGCCCGAAACCTACAGGGAATAAAAGTGAGCAAAAAGGCACTTCATCAAATAGTAATAGTAAAGCTTTGGAGTCTGCCACAGCCCAGGAGTGGGGCCAGCAGCAACAATACATCTCTGAGGAGTCACAGGGAATGGAGGGAGCTGTATGAGGGCGGTGAGAGGTGGGGGATCCTATGCTCTGATTCTGGCGCTGGGGAGAGCCTGCTGTTCGAGCAGGCACGAGGAGTTGGATCTTCTGGCTTCTGTTTCTGTCTGTAGGACTGTGGTCAAATATCACCTCTTGTTTCAGTTTCCCCTAAACAAAATACGTGGCGCAGGATGCTTGCTTGGTTCTCATTCCTTCCTTTTTACACTTCTTGGGGTGAGCACAGCAGGACTGGCCTAGTGAACTCATTATTCTTGGCAGCAGAGGCAGAAGAGCATTGGGGCAGAAGAGCATTGGGGAATCCTTGTCCTCTTCAGTTGCAGCATTTTTTTCCCTATTTCTGGCTCCTGTTTGCTCAGTATTTCCCTCTGGAGGTACAAACACTTTAATCTGCTCCTGAGCAGAGATATTTTTAGAACTGCCCATCAGGCTGGCGTGGGAAGGAAATGAACAGCAGTAGCTGTCCAAGGTGGAGCTCACAGCTTCTGGGTAACACGAAGTGAAAGGTGCAGAGGTAGCCCAGAGAGGGGCATCTGCCGAGAGGATTTCATTGCACAATTAGGTCATGCTGAGAGCTTAAGTTTCCTTGTGTCCTTGGCTGACGTTGGCCTCTTTCTGCTGTGTGGGTGGTGCAGATGCATGGCTGGAGATGCTAACTGTAGGCCCTCCAAACACACTGTTGCTTTCTTCCATAAAGACAAATTGGCTGGGCAGGAGCAGAAAGTTCAGGCAGACGCACAGAAATCTGTCACAGATGGCTAAAACATTGGCAGGGGATTCATGAGCAGGGAAGGGCAAGACAGAAGGTCTGAGAGTCCATTTGGGCAGATGTCTGCATGTCTTCTGATCTACTAGGACCTTTGCAACACTTCAGACCTCTATGTGGCCCCAGTGTGTTATTACCATGGGTCTAGATCAGTGGCTTCCCAGGAAAGGGTCTCTGCTTCCGTCTTGCACCTTCCTACAGATAACGCATCTTTTCCCAGGACGCTTTGCAGCAAAGGCTGGCTCAACAGGATGCTTCAGTTCTTCAGCTAAAGCAGGAACTGCTGAGAGCAAACATGGACAAGGAGGAGTTGCACAACCAGAACGTGAGTCACTGTGCTGCTGACTACAACATTATTTTGGAAAGAGGCTGGGGGCCCTGAGGGCTCCAGCAGTCACAGGATGGAGTTAGTGGTTGTTTGCAATAGTTCTTGGGGTCGTGGGATAAAGAAGCACCAGTCAAAGGTCTCTGCACAGTAAACAGTACACAGAGTCCACTAGCAAGCTGAGACACTCACTGGAGTTTCCTGCTCTTCATTCCCACTTCCCATCCTCCAAGGCCTTCTGAAAAAGGGAGGGGCTCCCTTGATGTTTACGGTACAGTTGCATTGCTCCTTCCTTACTGTGCTCCCTGCATTAGCAAGTGGCACTCAACAGGAGAAGCTACCATGTACTGTTTCTGCCAGGAGAGGGCAAGGCTGGGAAGGAATTGCCCTAACCAAAAGGCTGCCATCCTTAGGCACCAGCTCCCCTGAACCCTGCTTCCCTGCAAATACTTGGTGTCTGGTCACCCTTTAGCATAAGGGACAAAGAGGTTTGCACTSTATCTCCAGGGATACATACTTCACACTTGGGTGTTGTTTCTGCAGGTTGACCTTCAGAGGAAGGTTGAAGAGAGAAACCGGCTACTGGCAGAATACAAGGTAAAGAACCTCTTTTTTCCCTGGGGGCTTTGCTGGGGCAGCATCTGGTTGTTCTTCCTTTCTGTCTTGTGAATGTGACTGCTGTCTCTCTGGCACTCTGGCACCTCAGGGAACAGTACTATGGGCAGTGAATTAATTCACAATAGCCATGAATGGAGGGATAAGATGGTCCTTGTGTTCTGTCTCAGCAGCTTTATAGTGGATCTTTTGCTGTCACACTTTTCCTGTGATATCCTGCTAAGTGTCTAACACTCTTGCAGAAACCCATCAAGTCAGCCTGTGTCACTGAATTACCCACTGATCCCTCAGGAATCTGTTTTCTTCGGGTCGGTCACTTGCCTGGCCACAGTGCTTGGCCAGGGGGCTGTAGGCAATAGGAACCTGACTGATTTTTTTCAAACAAAGCTTTGAAACTCAGGTCTAACATCTGATTAAAAGTATATAGATTGTGTAAGTCAAGTTGTAGAGGAACCTGGTCTTGACAGACTGTAAAGACCCTTCCTTGCCTTGAGGAATGTGACTGTGAGCCTTCCTCACTCACTGCCCTGCTGTGATTCCCTTGATCCCTGTGTTGCAGAAGGAACTGGGCCAGAAGGATCGGCATTTACAGCAGCATCAGACCAAACTGGATGAAATGCTTAGGCAGCTTTCTGAGGCCAGCTACCAGCAGGTATGGAGCAGGTGGGCTGCACTGGTGCCCTGAGAGCTGCTACTTGCCTTGCTGGCTCTGTTTGTGCTGAATTTTTTGTTCCCTTTGCAGGTGGATTTGGAGCGGGAGCTGGAGCACAAAGAGGCCCTGCTGGCCCAGTGTATGAAGAGAGAAGCTGAGGAGGTATGCAATGCTTTCGTCCACGTATCAGACTGCCGGAGCAATGTTTCTGTCCAGCTCCTTCTTGCTACCTAGCTCCATGAGTCATTCCCTTCATCCCAGAGAGGTTAGGCTCAATGCAGTCACCTTGGGCTCTAACCAAAGCAGCCAGACTCCACAAAGTGTCCAAGTTACCAAAGCTCTCAGCAGTGAACTCTGGCTTAGTCTCTAATATCATGAGGGATTAACCAGTGAGGGGAGTGCAGGAGTGAGCGGAAGCCAGGTACTCTTGGGTTCCGGTTCCAGCTCTGACACAGGCTAATGGTTAGACCAGGGCTTAGCTTCTTATCTCCTCCTCTTCCTGTTGACACATGCATTGACAGCCTGTAGTTGTCTGGGCAGAAAGAGTGCCAGCCCCAGCATCTGTCCTTGCACGGTGCTACTTCCMCACTGACTGTGCTCACTAGAGCTTACAGAACCCGCTGTGACCTAGTGGCAAACTCCTTCCTCTCTCTGCCCCTGTTTCTGCCCCATATGTGGGGAATCATGTCTGTGCCCTGGGCCATAGGACTGCCTGCACGCTCCTTTGTGAGAATATTTACTTGGTAGAAGGTGCCAGTTGTATCGCTGATTTTTGGAAAGTCCTCTYTTCACTTTGAAGTTGGCAAATAGGAAGACTTCCTTGCAAAAGATTCCAGTTATGCTCCTTGTGGCGTGCATATCTCCCCCTGAATAGGTGATGGGCTACAGCAATCACAGTGCTCAGAGTAATGGCTTCCTCCAGACGGCAGGAAAAGGAGCTGCTCCCACAGCCCACCGAGGGGTAAGTGCACCTAAGGGATATTTTCCCAGCCAGGGGCTCCAGGTAGCACCCTTCTCCTTGAGGCTGCTAGCTTAATAAGGGAGATTTCCCCTTTATAAGGCCTGTGGCTTTAGATGGGAAGAAGGCAGCCTGGGATCAGTCTGATTAACTTGTGGTCTCTTGGGCAGACAAATGACTTGCAGCTGGTCCGTGATGCCCTTCGCAGCCTGAGGAACAGCTTCAGTGGCCATGACCCACAGCACCACACCATTGACAGTCTGGAGCAGGGCATCTCCAGCCTGATGGAACGGCTGCACCGCATGGAGACACAGAAGAGGCAAGAGAGAAGGGTAAAAGTTTCCGAGTGCGCTTGGCATTTTACTTCCACCCCTCATGCACAACTGCAAGCTGAGCAGCAAGGGGAGCTTCAACATGGCAAGTGACCGTTGGTTCTCATTCTTTTCGGTTTTGCCCTTAGGTCCGAGGGAAGTCGCCGGCAAACAGAGCAGCAAACGAGTATAGAGACTCCTGGCCTCCCAACTCCAGTAAGTGCCTTTCAGCTCCTTTGCTCCCATTGCCAACTTCATTGCTCAGATTTCCTGGCAAGAGTCCAGGGCACAGCAGCCCCTTGGGTATCTGCCACCCCCAGCCTCTCACTCCACTTCATTTACTTGAGCTCACTTCCTTCCCTTTAGTCATTTGCTGCACAGACAAGACTTCACCGCAAAGGAATGGGGGCAAGGACCATCTCTGGCTGCTTGTTAGTACAGCCCCATCACAGTGGGAGCCTGTCTGGGCCCTCTGGGTAGTGCTGCAGTATAAATAATTATGACAAATAATTACCCCTGGGATCAGTGGGAAATGCGATGTTATTTCAGGTATCCTGCTGTCTTGCACCATCTAGTGGGCACAGATAAGTGTACAGCTGCCTCCTCCCCTGCTCCCCCCTTGGCGTCTAGCTCCTTTCATGTATTCCCAACAGCACAGCATTTTCTGACACCATGTTTCCTGGCTGCAGCAGCTCCAGTTTGCTCTTCATCATGAAGTCTGTTTTTCCAGTGTTGGCTGTAAATGTCATCTAGAAAATCTGTGAGGTTGAAGGGGAAATGCCTGGCAGGAGGGGAGCCCTGTAGGTACTGGGGAAAGACAGAGGCACCTTTCAGCTGTATTGCAGTGCCCAGCAGCAGGGCAGCGTGGAGGTACAGGATGGGGAGAAAGGCTGGAGAGGAGCTCAGGAGCCAGAGGTGGGCTCTGCTGAGGCTTTGCAGGGTTCTCCCTCCTCTCCTGTAAACTGCAGTTCTGACAGCAACCTCTACGTCATGTATCCTCTGCATGCAAACTGCACCGCTCCGTTTCTCCTTAGGGTTTGGCAGGCTCCATCCCCTTCACTGCAGCAGGGAAATCATTCAGTCTTGCAGCCACAGACCTAGAATTACTTGGGAGTAGAGAGTTCTAAGGGGAGGTGGCTCCAAAGACTTCTTAAACCAGAAAGCCTTTGTGATTGGGCATCTTCACTGCTTTCTTCCTGCTAGGAGGGCCAAAACCCCACCAAGTCACCGAGTGTGAACCTTCTCCTGCTTCAGCTTTTGGCACAGGCACAGTGAATTGTAGGGACAGAGAAAACAAGGCAGCAGCCAGAGGGAGAGAAGCACAAATGCAAAATCCATGCACAAACACTCATTCTGGCCAAGTAGAGTGGGCAGATGGGGAGGAGACATGATCATGATCAGTCAGTTCATCCTGCTCCACCCATCTGCAAGTGATAATGTCATTGTGGGCCCAGCCAGTAGGACGGGGCACTGTTCGGTCAGCTGCTCTTCCAGAAATGTTCTGCTGTCACTACCGAGCTGGTAGGCAAAGTGCCTGTGGAGTAGGTGGCGGTGGCAGCATGCACCTTTGTGGGTGGGACAGAGCAATCCTGCAGAGCTGAGCTAGGCACTTCGTGCAGGCTAAATGCACAATCAGGGGGTGGCTCTACTCCAAAATGCAAAGCTTTCCAGTAAGCAGGGCAATGCCTGGCCCTTCCCAAGGGGATGGCCTCCCTCATAAGAGTCTTTCCCACCTCCTGGTTCTCTACTGTGATGGTGAGTTTGATGCTGAGAGTACCTCCATTGTAATGCGGCAGGAGACAGACCATGTTCACTGGTGATGGTTCTCTGTGCTCTTTTCTTTGCAGAACTGCCTCACTCTCACAGCACACCCACGATGAACACCAGTGCCTGCACCAAAGTGTTGTACTTTACTGACCGTTCCCTCACACCTTTTATGGTCAACATACCAAAGAGGTGAGGCCTGGCTTTGCCTTGCTGACATGGGTACAGGAGTTGCTCGTTTCCCTAAAAGCACTAGTCTGATCTCTTCCTGGTATGGTCACTACTGGCACAGGTTCCCTGTGCATTAACTCAGACATTTGAGTTCATACCATTGATTGGAAAAATTGTCTAAAGCAGACCCCTAGCTGATACATTTGTTTATTGGATTCCCCAAGAGATTTTGTGGGTATTTTTTTTCTTCTTTATTAATTTCCAAGGGAGGCAGCCAGGCAGTTCTACTGTGGCATGTAGTGCAGGACTCCCCTGTGCAAAAGGGAAAAGGACAAAGGTTGTTTGGGGGGGGGGAAAAGCAACTTTTAGGTCTTAGGAAAAGAGAAGGTGATTCTTCCTCTGAAGAGGATCTGGGGGCTGAGAGGTGTGTTTCTTGTGGGGGCTCTTTTCACATCCCTGTGCCCAGGGTGCCACATGCCTAGCCAGGTGGCTTAGCATGCCACTGAACAACGCCTGAACTAAATCTGTGACAGTATACCATGCAATAGTGCGAAACTCTTCCCTTGCAGGTTAGGGGAAGTGACTCTGAAGGATTTTAAGGCAGCTATTGATCGTGAAGGAACCCACCGGTACCACTTCAAAGCTCTGGATCCAGAGTTTGGCACAGTTAAGGAGGAGGTAGGTGTGGAATTTAGCTGTCAGCCAGTGAGGCGTGCAGTATTACCACTTAGCCCTGGAGACTGTGGTCATACTCACTTCTGAATGAATGAAATCTTTGAACTTGCCTCAGAACAGAGTGCCGTGTTTTCACAACTGTAGATCAGGTTCCTCTTGTAAAGCACTGAAATGGGATGTCTTCATCCCCAGCCAGACCAATGACATGACTGTGATTGCAGTTGCCTGTGGTTTGCAGAGCCCCTTGCGCAAAGAGCTGGCTATTTGCAARGGCAATCTATGACCCAGCATTGCTCAGGGGACACTGGGCAAGAACCTGTGCTACACTTGTAGCTCTTCAGTGGCTCTGTGAACTCTGTTGCGGTGCAACACCCTGTAAGCAAAKGAGACTTATTGAAAACCCATATTCCCCTACTTTGTCTCTTAAAGGTTTTTCAGAGGTAATAGTGCTTTTGTGGCATCTTTTCCTTTGCATCCTGCATTACAGCACCTGTTTGGGCAGTGGCTGGTGTTGGCACTATTGTCACTTTATCCCTTCGGATTCATTAAAGGTTATTGGGCTACTTCCTCTTTCACAAGTCCRTAAAGGCAAGAGAGATTACCCTCTCTGGCAACAGTCAGGTGACTAGGTAGCCATTCTGCAGAAAACAGCTGTGTTGTGATCTGATAGATCACAAAAGGCATGTTTCTTTTTGTCAAAAAGACAAAAMCCCCCAAACCACCAACAATAATCCTGACTGTTATTGATTAGAGAAGGAGCCTAAGCTGTTTCTCCCCTATAGCCTTAAGGGAATATTCAGGTGTGTGTCAATGCTGGATGAGATRCATGTTCCATGGTCTGTGTAATCTGAGCTAATGCCCTTGATTTCATGTCTTCCTCTTCTTATGSCACTCACATGCAGGAAAGTGGTGTCCTGTCTCCAGAGGTGACTGGACTTGCTCCTTTTTCTTTCTTTTTTTTTTTTTAACAGGTATTCCATGATGATGACATCATTCCTGGTTGGGAGGGGAAAATTGTGGCCTGGGTAGAAGAAGACCATGGGGAGAATTAATCAAACTTTTAGGTCCTTTCACTGTGGGAACCTGTAAATGGCTGCTGAGCTCAGAGAATGACCAAAAAGCGTGTGTCCTAGGAGTGCAATTCAAGCTGCCAAAAGAGAGGGCTGCTCTGCAAACAACGGGTAACACATGCTGTTGTGTGCATGGACACCTGGCATCTAACTTTCCATGGCCAAATGCAGACATGTTGTGAGACTGAAATGACAGGTCTGTGGGAAGAAAACACCTTGCTTTGTCCTGTCAACTAAACCCTGAAGGCCTTAATGATGCATTTCTCCCTTCCCCTGCTTCTCCATTCCCACAATGTCTGCACAGTGGCCTGTGATCTGAGCATTTCAACGTTGGTTTGTTGTACACAGTATTATATAAATCTGCACTGATGGCAAAAATGTGAAGCTTTGTCTTCATGAGTCAGAAGATGCTGCTAGATTCTGCGARCAGAAGGTTTGACTGACTCCAGTCCTGGACTTGCATGTACTACAGGAGCAGGGTGAACTTTGTGGACAGTCCAGACTGACAGTATAGAAATCTGAGCTGAGGAGGGAAGACAGTCTTCTGAAGCCTTCATGCACTGTCTAAAGCCAAGATCATCAGCTTGGCAAAGCTCCCCTTCTCTCCAAATTCAGGCTTCCAATTCCTAGCCCTGCTCCTCCCACCTGCCTTYCAAACCTGTGCTCACTCCTTGAGGTCCATTGTGGGTTTGCTTTGTTGCTGTGGGAACTCTGGTAACTTGGTGCTTGCTTATCTGCTGAAATATTTCATTTGRGGGAGGGAGCTGGATTCACCTACTTCCCCAGGTACTTTTAACTCCCCTCCTTGATAGGCCCCTTTCCCTGCACTCCCGCCCTCTGCTCTCTTCCAGCAAGGCAGATGGATTGTCGTCTCCTGCACAACCAGCAGACATGTCTCTTCAGGGTTAAAGTAGTAGCCTGAGTCTGGGTGCTGCATCTGCCTCCTTTTCCCTAGCCTTTTCTGTGCAGGCATCAGTGTGCGCTGCTGTCCACTGATTGCCAGGGCCACCAAACACATAGGCACAGTGGTAGGATAAACCCTGTCAGCACAGCACCCGTTCCCACTCCTTGGGGTGCCTGAGGGAGCAGGAGATAAATTGTTCGTTGGGAAGGTACAAGCCCTGACGTCCGTGAGTGTGGGTTTTTTTGTTTGTTTGGTTTGGTTTTCCCCTCGCTGGATTGCCTCTCTGCCATGCAGCTGGACTTCTGCAAAGCTGGCGGTGGTTTGCAGCAGACACTGTTGACTGAAAAGGTCAAATGGCGAGTCAAGGCTCTGCTCATCCTTGGTACGTGTGGCTCTGCCATGGGCTACCTGTGTGTCTGTGCTGTGCATGAGGCTGGGAGAGGGTGAACTTGGTTTTATTGTTTTATATTAATGTCCTTTTGTAAACCTGTTCCTGTTTTTGGAATTGTTTTATACCAGTTTACATTGTTGTCTGAGGACTGTGGATATTTTTATACCTGTGCAAGTGCTTTCTGTATATTTCTGCACGCATTATACTGTATTTTACTYCTTTTCTAGTGGATGCTGAGATGTTTTATATGCTCTCCTGTTAACACAACACAGTGGGCTCATAGCTTTATTTTACTATGGAAATCCAAATAGTTCCTACTGGGTTTTATATTTTGGCAGCTGGTATAGACAGTAACAAGGCCACCTCTCTTCTCACTGCTTTACTGTCCAGAGAAGAGCTTAAGGCTGTCATGTAGCCCATGCTGCACTGGCACAATATCTAGTGCCTGCTGTTTTCTACAGCTTGTTACGGTGATTTCTTTTTCTCACAGACAGCAGCCAGGATAGCAATGGGAAAGCTGATTGGGGGTGTGAGGGGGAATATATCTGTCCTGGAAAGGAAACAAAGATTATCTTCCTCCCTGGACATGGTTCCTCTGTTGCAAGATGCTTAGTGGTTTGCTGTAAGAGAGCATGGGGTTATCATACTGAAAATCATTGTTGTATTTCAATTGCAAATTTTGCTGAAGTATTTCTTACTTCAGATTTTACTTGCTGGTTTTATTTGACCTGGAATCACACACTGAGGCTAGAATTTTATGGAGACAAGGCAATTTTCAAGGTCTGTACTTGCATTTCTCTGTTGCCCTCTGCTACTCAAAGATGGAGCAGTCTGGTTTTGGAGGACTGAGGCAGGAGAGGTTGTTAATATGACCAGAGCTCCTAATGGATAGTGTTTCAGTACAGCCTTGCCCAGAAGCTGTCCATCCAGCCTGCCCATGAGGAAAATAACTGTCTCCTATGTCAACTAACAGCTATTACACTGGTTCAGATGACTGTAACCATGGTCATATCTAATATCCTTACTTTCACTCCTGCTAGACAGCCAAGGACTGAAGGCTCTCTGGAGCAGGAATGGGATATACTGGGAATGGAGTTGGACTGGGCTGAATTCTTGCTCCTTTGGGCTGGTAGTCACATGCCTTTCATAAGTCTTAACATCACATATAAACCAGGACAAAAAAAAGACATGCCCTGAGCCAGAGCTGATGGGTTCCTACATGCAGCCCTTACGGTGATGCTGGGAGCTGATTTTGGGGTGTGATGGTAGAATTGCCTTATTCTCCTCCCCTGTGGCTCCCACAAAATTAGGGTTTAGCTTCATTTCTGCAGTGACACTGCTGCCTTCTCTGGATTTTTTACCTTTGCACAGGGGACAGAAAGAAGCCTGAAGGAGGTGAGGAACATCAGGCACAAGGGGGGAGAGAGACCAGACACAGGGTGGAAAATCTGGGGGCCAGGTTCTTCTCTTGCTTTCACCAGCCCGACGCTGTAGGAACAGCAACTTGAGCAGATTTATAGGGGGGGTACGTTCCTAAAACTCAAAGCCTAGGACTTGAACTTTAACTGTTTTGCATCTGTGTTTATTTCTGTCCCCTTTTCTTCAATGTTACTTCTGTTTCCTATAATTGTAACTTGATTATTTAATACACACATGTTATATGTAAAATTATATTTTCATAGAAACTCTGACGTTTGCATTCATGGCATTAAAAGGGCAGTTATTCCCAAGCCTGGCCTCCAGGAAAGTGAAACCGAGGGATATCTATAGGCTTAAGCCCAGCCGTTGCCGCCGGGCTGCGCTTTGGATTAGTGGAGCCGGCCGTTATCTCAATAAACGAGGATGTGCAAACAGTGTCTGCGTGCTGCCTGGGAAGGGGAAGGAGGGCTGCTTGGGCAGGGGAAGGCGTGAGGGGGGTCACGGAGCCTGCTCAGTGGGTAAAAACACCATTTAGCTGC
>NW_020449174.1:692489-704657 GCF_003343035.1 Apteryx rowi | reverse complement strand
TCTCCTCCCCGCGCCCCTGCGCCGCCCGCCCCGGGACCCTCCCTGCAGGCCCGAGGCAGCCCCAGCCCGCTGGGGGCCGTGGGGGGAGGCTGCCCTCGCTGCCCCTGCCTGCGCCGGGGGTCCCGCGGTGCCCCCGGGCGCGGGGCTGCTGCTGCTGCCGCCGGGGCCGCCCGGCTGGTAACGCTCTGCCCTGCTCCTGCCAGGTGGCCCTGCCGGCCCTGTCGCCCACGATGCAGATGGGCACCATCGCGCGCTGGGAGAAGAAGGAGGGTGACAAGATCGGCGAAGGGGAGCTGATAGCGGAGGTACCTGCGGGGCACAGGCTGTGCTGCGTTTCGAGCAGGCTACGTGCGCGCCCGCGGGCCTGGGCCTGGTCACCCCCACCCTGGCGCAGATCTGCTGGAAATGCTCTTAGTGACCGGTGACTAATGGCTTCTCAGATCTGGCTGCTGCTTCTTCTCTCTCTGGAGTAACGAGCAGGAGTGAAGCTTATTTGAGAGCACGTTTTCCAGAGCGGGTGGGACAGGGGGATTTTCCTAGAGCTGTGTGTGTTGGGACTCTCTGCTCTCAGGTGGGAAGGCTCTGACCTCACCGCACTTTTCCTTTGCCGTAATGACATCCTGTTCTCTTTCAAAGGTGGAGACAGACAAAGCAACAGTTGGCTTTGAGAGCCTGGAGGAATGTTATTTAGCCAAGATCCTGGTGCCAGAAGGAACAAGAGATGTTCCTATTGGGGCCATAATATGCATCACAGTTGAAAAGTATGTATTTTGATAACGCTTTGGTTGAATTTTATTTCTTGGGGCTGCTTAGATGCCCTGCATGAAAGGTTTAGAGACAGCGGTCTGACTGGTTTCGCGGTTCCATGTTCTCTTCTAGGCCTGAACATATTGATGCYTTTAAAAATTACACATTGGATTCTGCAGCATCTGCTCCCCCTGCAGCAGCAGTGCCTCCCCCTCCAGCCGCAGCCCCCTCGCCACCACCTCAGCCTTCTCCTCAGGCTCCTGGCAGCTCTTACCCTCCTCATATGCAGGTAAGAGAGTATTGCTGACGAATTCCTGTTTGTTGCACTCTTTTTCTGTGTCTTTGCCATTGCTGACTCCAGGGCATTGTGTCGTAAATACTGTTTAGAGTGGGAAGTTACTAGCTACAGCTGCAGGAGTGCAAGACACCCAAATTGTTGCATGCTTAAACCCGGTGTCACTGGAGGTTGCATTAAGTTGTTTTACGAAAGTTATTTTAGCTTTTCTGCTGTCAGTAGAGGAGAGACTTGTCTTCCCAGGATTCTTATGCAGGCCAGATTTGGACATTTCTGACATAAAAAGACCCCGTGTGAAGTATGAATAAGCTCTGATGGCCCTGCTCGCATCTCGGAGCAAGACTGAGTGTGGTATTGTGGCGAACACACCAGATGTGTTTGTGGGTGACTAATAATGAATCGTATTTGTGGGTAATCTTTTCACTCTTAGATATTGAAGTGTACCTCTATTGCTGTTGTGTTTGAGTGCTTTGTGGTGGGTTAATTTCTGCAACATTCCTTTGAAATAGGAAATTGCTGCTGATTTCGTTTTACAGATGACATATATGGAAACTGACTTGTCTGAGGGTTGTGGGAAATGAGTAATAGAACAGGGAGTTAATTCAAAGCTCCTTAATCTGCCTGYGTTTCTACTACTAAACCAGTTTTCTTCCCACTGCTTGTCTTTTCCGTCCAATTCTGCTCTGAAGCTGTGAGCACACGGGCTGTTTCTGTTGCCTATGTTCAGTGTGCATGTGAAAACGTACAGCATCTTTGTGTGCTTATTGGAGGACAAATGTGCTTAGTTTTTAAAGGAGCCAAACCTGTTTGCCTCAGACAAGGTGAATTGCTTCCGTTTTCCTTTTGGTCTTACAGATAGCAACTGCAAGACACTCCCTGTGCAATGGTGGTACTAAACACTTCAATATGGCTTTTGCTTCTGCTTGTTTTCATAAGCCTTGTTAGAAGAAGCCAAACTAGATGTATGGCACAGCACTCTACTTTGCTTCAGTGGAACCACATCTAAGTGCAACAAAGACCAGTTACTTCTTTTGTTTGACAGCACTTAGTTGGAAATTAGAATTCTGTTTCTGTTCCTTTTGGGTTATCAGAGTCTGATTTACTTGTATTTGCTGGCTTCACAGATCACTCTCCCTGCGCTGTCACCAACGATGACAATGGGCACAGTGCAGAGGTGGGAGAAGAAGGTTGGGGAAAAACTGAATGAAGGAGACTTACTGGCAGAAATTGAGACCGATAAAGCTACGATAGGTGAGTCAGCTGCAAAGCCAAGACAGGGTGGTATAGCCTTAAAAGAGGAGGATCCGGAGTAGCTTTTGTGCAAACTGTTCTCCTCCAGCTGCCCAGGACGCAATGCTGTGGGCAATTAAAGTCAGTTTTGTTACTTCTCTTTCCATTGTAGAGCTAAACACTGGAGCTCCTAAAAACACTTCTGTTTCTTTAGCTGTGGTTGTAATACACGTCCAAAGCACAGAAACGTCTGCCTGCCAGTTGCATGGAGAGGGATTCTCTTACCTGCTGAAAAACGACAGGGCTTTAGCTACCAAAGTCTTTAGAAGTGTCATTTAGAGGAACTCTTCAGCTGTAGCAGGCACCAAAACAGCTTTGTTTCCTTCCCTTCCAGGGTTTGAAGTGCAGGAAGAAGGCTACTTGGCAAAAATCTTGGTACCTGAAGGAACAAGGGATGTGCCACTAGGAACAGCCCTCTGCATCATTGTGGAGAAAGAGTCTGATATTCCAGCCTTTGCTGACTACCGGGAGACTGGAGTAGTTGACCTGAAGCCACAAGCTGTTGTTCCTCCTCCTCCACCAGTAAGGACCATCCTTAGCAGGGGAGAGAAGTTATGGGGACCACTGAGAATTGCTGGTCTGATCTGAACAGTTCTGCTGGTTTGACCCTGTGAAGCCCTAGCTCCAGTAATAACGTTTATGATCTTGTGCGTGCCAGGCTAACGCATTCGTTGGTGATAGATATCACTTGTTAGGTCATCCAGTTTGCCCTGCAAGAACTGGAGCAGATCACTCATTGTGATCTCCTCTCCAGCCTGTTGCTCAAACCTGTTCTAATGTCTTCTCCCCCCAAAATAGGAGGACAAATTATTTATTTCACCTTTTTCTGATGTACAGTTCAACAGCTTAATCAGCCACCTTCCCAGGAAGCTTCTGATATGACTTTGGCACTGGGAAGCTTCTCTGAGTCTGAAAATCTTCCCAGATTAATGGCTGTTTGCTGTTCCCTTGACTGATAATTAGATGGTCATGTTCTCTTATTGTACTGGAGTGAAACCTTCAAGGCTTTTGCTGAAGCTCACAGCTTTGATTCTTCTGTTAAGGTGATGGCAACTCCTGCTGCTGCTCCTCCTCCACAGCCTGCTGCGCCTCCCACTCTAGCCGTCGCCGCAGCTGTGCCTCCTGCCCAGAAAGGAAGGCTCCTAGTTAGTCCCCTGGCAAAGAAACTGGCAACAGAAAAAGGAATCGACCTCGCCCAGGTGAAAGGTAAGTTGCCTTTCCCCTTCCATTGCTCTCGCTGTCAAGTATCTCTCCCTCTAGGTGCATACTTACCACTCCTTTCCTTTCTTTCCAGTCAGGAACATTTGCAGCTCTGCCTCACCCCCAGGGGCTGCATTAAGTAACTTATCTCTGTTAAACAAGACTGGTACCCCTGTAAGCAATGCCCAGTTGCAAATAACTGATACCCTCTTATCTTTTTCTTTGACTGCCTTAGGTAGTGGACCAGATGGTAGAATCACAAAGAAAGATGTGGAGTCATTTGTGCCGCCAAAGGTCGCTCCGGTGAGTAGGCCCGAGATCTGTGAGAACGGCTGTGTTGCTACAATGGTGGAAATGCTCTGTAAACATGCAGCTATTGCATGGAAGTGTTATCCCTGGATTGGCTGGGTTATGAT
This sequence comes from Apteryx rowi, assembly GCF_003343035.1. Lineage (NCBI taxonomy): Eukaryota > Metazoa > Chordata > Aves > Apterygiformes > Apterygidae > Apteryx > Apteryx rowi. Next base: position 700,709 of record NW_020449174.1, on the reverse strand, counting down.
GCTGCGTGGATTATGGTGACTCTTAGATTGCAAAGCTTAACCTGTCAGAAACATGGAGGAAATTTTCTTCCTCAATTTGTCCAGTTCGTATTTCACTGAAGAAGGCAGTTCTGTGCTCCCAAGCCTTCATCTGAGCCCAACATTGCTTTGGGTTCAGGTAAGCCTGGTTGCAGCTGATCTGACATTGCGGAAGGGAGGCAAATATAGCGAAAGTCAGCATTATGAACCGACAGCCTGTTGTTGTCCTTGTCGCAACTCTGTTCTTATATCATCCTCAGTTACAAAAGACCAGTAATGGAAGTGCTGCTTTGTGTACTGCTGGAAGGCAGGCAGCTGAGTGCAGTTTGAAAGTGCCCTGTAGCGTACATCTCTGCTGAATCCCTGAAGCACAGTCATCTAGCAGGACTTACCATTCTTGGAACTCTGTAGCAGTGTATAGCAGTCTCATATTTCAAAATCAGTCCAGTGCGACATTTAATAATCAAATGCAGGATTTATAGACGTCTGAAGAATCTAGTGGAGACTAGGAAGGAGAGGCTAGAGAGCAGAGTCGCTCACAAGCAACAGACGACATAGCCCCAGCACTTGCTCCGCGTACTGACCTGCTCTGTCAAATGACATGTGGATAGTGCAGTGAACTACGCTGTCTTTCTCTAATTGCAGGCCCCGGCAGTAGAGGCAGTACCTGCAGCTGCTGCAGTTGCAGCAGCGCCAGTGGGGACCTTCACAGATATCCCTATCAGCAACATTCGGAGGGTAAGAAGATTTTAGCGCTTTCTGAGACCATTATTTGCAATCTTGAATGTTCTGACTCAATTTGCTATTTTAATCACTTCCATTGCGTACCTTCAGGTCATTGCTCAGCGGTTGATGCAGTCTAAACAAACAATACCTCACTACTACCTGTCTATCGATATAAACATGGGAGAAGTACTGGTGCTAAGAAAAGAACTCAATCAGGTAAAGCAGCTGGGGAGTCACGGTGTGAGTGTGGGGGAACGAAAAGCTGGATTCTCTCACAGGTTTCCCCACCTTGCTCTTTGGTGATACACCCCTTTGGCTTAGGAAAAATAGTCTTTTCACTGCCTGTGCTGCTGCTTGTGGATCAGTTCTGGACTGTTGTGACAGAATGCGACTCTTTAACCAAGTACTGTGCACTAATATTCTGACTTCCCTGGGAGGGCCACTCTGTACTTTGCTTGGAGTTCTTCAGTTCTTTCAACTGGAAAATATGGCAAAAGGTAAAAAGAGCACCTAATTTTTAAGCTAATTCTAAGCCAAGTTTGGGGAAATGGACATTTAAAAAAAATCCAAGAATTTATATATTCTTCAATTATGAGGGAGATGTATTCACCTGCTAAATAATTGTGGCACTTCAAATATTAATGCTTACAGATAGTGTGATTTTTTTTTTTTTCCCCTAAGATTTTCTCTAAATGGGGCTGCAGGGCGGTGACTATCTAAATTAACTGAGTTAATGTGTGAGAGAGAAACTGATGCCTCAAATCTCTTTATCTACAGGAGGTCTCGGATAACATTAAGCTTTCTGTCAATGACTTCATAATTAAAGCTTCGGCTCTGGCATGCTTGAAGGTGCCCGAGGCAAATTCTTCGTGGATGGACACAGTTATTAGGCAGTAAGTTTATGGTACGGTCGAAGCCAGAAACTTTCTTTGTTCAGTAGAGAGTTCACGGCATAATAGCAGATCTTCTGGTGGGGTTTTGAAGTGGGAGGGGAACCGGTGTAGCACGAAGGCTGAGGGGTTTTAGTTAAAGTGCTAAGAGCTTTGGGTCCAAGGCCAGTGTGCAAGATGAAATAGTTATTGCAAAATGAATATTAACTTGAAATTGTCTTAATGCATGTGAAAACATTTTTGTTATATCTTGCTAGAATAACTTGCATCTGCATTGTGTCTTGCAGAAATCACGTAGTGGATGTTAGCGTTGCAGTGAGTACTCCTGCAGGGCTTATAACCCCTATTGTGTTTAATGCACATATAAAGGGCCTGGCTTCCATTAGTAAGGATGTTGTTTCTTTGGCAACCAAAGCCCGAGAAGGTAAACTTCAGCCACACGAATTCCAGGTGAGCGGCTCTGATTGCTAATAATTATTGCTGCCCGTAACTTCTGTCCCTCTTCAGAATGAGCAAAGTCTGTTCTGTGATGTGCTTCAGCCAGGCTGATTAATATGCCACATAAAACAGCTTCTGTGCATTTCTCTATGAACGTGTTTTTCTTGCAGGGTGGCACTTTCACAGTTTCCAATTTAGGAATGTATGGGATTAAGAATTTCTCTGCCATAATCAATCCACCTCAAGCCTGCATCCTTGCAGTTGGTTCCTCAGAGAAAAGGCTGGTGCCAGCAGATAATGAGAAGGGGTAAGTTGATTCTGCATAAACTTAGCTTCTGGATTAAAACTTTGAAATAATGGCTAGTTTTCTAACACTCCCATTAGATTATCAAATTTTTTCGTGTATTAATTGTTGATGCTCTACTGTTTTCAGTACCTTCTACAGGGAGATTTTGCGTTTTACTCTTAATGGCTATGTGAGACTGTTCCAGTGAGTGATGACTGATCTGCCATACAGTTATCCTCACAACTTCCTTGCTAGTTAACGAAGGGCTGTTTTTTACTTTGAGGAGAGGGATAAGCTGTGGAAAAGTCTTGGATTCACAATAGTTTAGGCACTAGTCCCTCTCTAATGACATGCTTAAATTTGCATCCTTAAGGAAAGCCTACGTGATGATTAATGATTCTAGTGTCATGTGTATAATACTGCCTTGCTTGCACTGGCATATACCCAGGCTAATGTTTATGATAAGTAGCTTATCTTTCATCATTGGACCTCATGTTTTCTAACAGAAGTACTTTCACACATGGTAAAAGTATAATTAAAATTGTAGAAATTAAGAGAGGAGACAAATTCATGGAGGATGGATCTAATGGACCATTGAATATCATTATCTGCTGTAGAATACCTGCTATTGCTGTTTCTCTGATAAAAGCATTTTTGCTTTGTTAGTGTCACTGGTTTGGCACTGATTTGCAGAGGACTATGTCTTTATCTTCTCTTCTTTTTTCAGATTTGATGTGGCCAGTGTGATGTCCGTTACACTTAGCTGTGACCATCGTGTTGTGGATGGAGCAGTTGGAGCACAATGGCTTGTTGAATTCAAGAATTTCCTTGAAAAGCCAGTAACGATGCTGCTATAATCTAACCATGCAAGCAAAATTTTCCTGGGTCACACTGTTTTTGTTCTAAACAAGCTATTTAGACTTTAGTGTTCAGACTTAGAGTTCCTTTTTTATTTTAAATATGTATTATATTATCTGGTAATCTTATTACCAGTCTGTACAGATAAAATAGTTTGCAAAAAGGCTTTTCAGAGCAATATAGAGCTATACTGTATTTTTATACAGTTAGTTAACTTGCAAACTCTTCCAAAACAGAGTTAAGCATCCCAGATTTAAAAATTATCCAAGCAGTGTGCATACTGCCATCCGTTTCTGAATTAGGGTGAAAAGAGGGGTGCATACCAAATAATTTCATGATCTCTATGTTCTTAAATTTGAATTATAAATGTCTCTTCTCAGGAGTTCAGATGAGCTGGTAAATGAAACCTACAACTTAGTAGAAGGTGAATTCCCTTGTTAGTCTGTTCTCCTGCTGGGGTGGGCAAGAATGACAGATGCACTAAGGGACTGAAGCCCTTGGGAATAGTTTCTCAAAGGCCAAGTGTTAGCGTTCCAAATCTCTTTTGGAATTTGGCACTGGTTCTGACTTTCCCAGCTACGTGATCCCTTCTGAGCACTTTAACGTAAGGTGAAAGACCACGGACATCTCTGAGGTCAGAGCGCTCTCAGATACCACAGGGAATGTGCTGTCTTCTTGTGGACTTTCACTTACATGTGCTTTTATATGAAATCTCTTCTGCTTTTTCTTTTGCTAAGTTAATATCGGAGTATGATGACATGGAAATAGCTGTTTTGCAGAATGTTCAAGAGAATCTGTGTGTTGGAACCTATATAGGCAATCACACATGCTAATAATCCCATCAGTGGGAAATAATCATGTGATGACTTGAATGTTTGAAAAGAATTTTCTTTTTCAGGCATTCTGACATAGGAAGCTCTGAGTTAGTCACTGGTACTGCAGTCCTTCCATGAATTGTCTATGTTGTCCCAGCCTCAGTAAACTGCAGAATGTGCTATCCATGTATATACTGTATGTAAAATGCTTAAATAGTTCATCGGACTTGTGTTCAGTTACCCCAGTCATGGTATCCTGAAAGGGGTACAGTGGTGAACATTCTTAAATTCCACTTTCCAAATGGAAATGTTAATGTAAAAAGGAGGATTGTGTAGTAATTATGAAGTGACCAGGAGAATTAAATAGGAGGGAGAAGTTAAAAAAAAAAAAAAGAAGAAAAAACGAAAAAAACCTGACCTGTTATTCTGTATATTGCATTAAGTACCGTCTCCTGTAAAGTTGTGGTACAAAATTTGCTAAAGATATTGAAAGAAAATACTGTGGAAATTAAATATTTTTGTGGGAACTATTTAATGTCTGGTTGCAACGATACCTGGTTTTCATGTCTGGCTTAAGCAAAAAAAGTGCTTTTTTTTTTTTTTTTTTTTAAATGATCTGAAATATCTTGGTTCCAGACTTGCTCTAGTGAACCTGTGTGTTCTATTAAACATTTGGGATTGACAAACTACTAAAATTATTCCCGTGCTTTTCTCTTCTGTAATGTGTGTGGCTTATCATACTGCTATGGCACAATGAGAGCTGTTTACCTTTCCAGTTTGGTAGTGAAACTCACCCTATTAACCTTACGTTGTAACCACAAGTGTTCAGAAATAACACATGCTTAAGTACTCTTGTGCTTGTACTACCCTGCAGCACTGAACTTGAATCTTCCTTCGTGCTATGTTCACCAGTACCTCAAATTCTGGTTAAGGGAAGCCCTTGAACACTAAGCTAAGTAGTTTATCCTATGGAAGCACTCTCTGAATGGCAGTCAGACTGAGGATTTTTGGGGGCGGGAAGTGTGTTCCAATTCCATGTGTGTGCGCTTGGAGTGCTGACAGTGACTTTTGGCACTGCTTCCAGCCTGCAGCCTGCTGGCTCAGCTCACACAGTCACAGTGTTTCAGCCTGGACTTGCAGCTATAACCGCTGAACAGGATTTCAATGCAGCCTCCTGAGTTTCTTTGAAACAAAGAAAGAGAAAAGCTAGTTGTTACTCATTTGTAAGCCCCCATTTTAAAATTGCAGCTCTACACCAACTTATTTGATTTCTGATCTGATGAACATCATTACAGAAACATGGTGTAGTGCAAATACTGCATAGAAGGCCTAAGAACAATGTAATACCCAATCGGTGATGAAACTAAGATGATTTAAGTTATTGTATGTCCCTTTCCCAATGAATGATATTCATTTTTATTAGTCTTTGAAGGTACTTTGTTCTTTTAAGTTATTTTGTGTATTAGTGTAAACTCATGCAGCTTGTTTTCCTAGTTGAAGTATTCCAAGATTGTTTTTGATACCTAGCTTCACCCGTAAGTGTTCTTGAGCGCTGATTCTTTATATGCTGCTTTGAATGGTATAAAACAGGTCTGTTGTTTCACGGTCTCATTTTGAAATTACCAAACTGATAAAGTGAGATCAAGCATATTCAGTGACTGAAAAGACGACGAAGCCGATTCCCGTTAAGATCAGCAGGGATTGTTCTAAAAAGAACTGGAAGAGGGCGCAGAACAACTTGTAGAACTGCACATGATGTACCTCTGGTGGTTGTTCCAGCCTTAAATGCATGTGAGAGCTACTCTAGCCACATAAATCCAGTAATCAAAGAGCATTTATTTAAAAAAAATTATCAACTGCTATTGCTATATATTAAGGCAAAACTGAATGATGTAGTAAAGCCTGTATGCATTTAAGTCTCTTAAATACTACAGTTGTTAACATATTCAAGTATTTCTTGAATGTTTACTTTTTTTTTTAAAACTTTTTTCTCCAAGTTCAGTGGTGCTAATATTTCTCCTGACTTCCTTTTCTATGTCCACACTCTAGGCTCTTTAATCCTAAAGGCATTTTGAGATACTCACCTTCGAAGATCAGAAGGTTAACAAAAAAACAAACAAACAAAAAAAACCACCTGTCATCACCAGGTAAAAGTCAGCATTCTCATTCTGGGCTTCTGTGATCTGTGAGCATAAACCTGACAGAATGCAGTCTTTAATGTTCTGCCTTGGCAACTGGCATTGTGATGAGCAATACCCCTTTTCCTTTGTTAAATACGGCTGTAGTTGTTTCTTCGTCCACCAATTCTGGTAGATCTAGTTGTAGTTTGTATTTTTCAGAGACCTCAATGATTACATCATCCTAGAACAAACAAATTAAAATACTTGGTTAACTCTCTGATGATGAACTAGCAGYGAGTGTTTCTGGGAACTGGATACTATACAGAAACCACAAGGTTATTCTTCCTGTTATCTTACCTTTGAAATACTCAGATCACACTCAGAAACAGAGCTAACCTTAGGCAATTCAATTTTCAGCTCAATCTTTAGTGGTTTCTTGTTTGCATCCTTCACAGTGAGCATTTCATAGACAGGTGTACTTAGCTCCTCTGGCAATTCTGTGCTAGTAATTTCTTCTATCAGATGCACTTTAGACTGTTTAACGCTTTCCTGCAGCAGCACAGGATCATTGATGCAATCCTCAACTTCCATGCTATGTAGCAGCTGATCAAGAGTCAGTTCTTTAACATACAGACACAAAAAAACCCACACTTAGTACTGAGTTATTAAAAATTGTCATGTTATGCCACTTGAAAAATGTATTATTAATTCAAGGTTCTGCTTTGCAATTAGAAGTTTATTGGCTGAAGATTGTAATTTGCAGTTGCTCTTTCACTCGTGATTTCTGCTTTTACTGCTAAGTGGCTAAAAGTACATATTTTCAGTATACTGGTTACAGCGGCTACCCCTTTTACTTGGGTCAGAGCAAGAGATCCTCAGCACCTCCAAGGATCTGACCCCAGCAGCATTCCCGTGGCTGGTGGGAATGTGCTGTTTCAGCGTCACTACAGTTTCTCAAGTGTAGAATGCAGGAGAGAAGGGCCAAGACCTAGAGGTGAATGTAGATAGGCCAGCAGGGTTAAACTGGAGTCTGGTATGAATACTGCACTGCTACTCTAAATTCTTGTGTCTGGTTTATGCTTAAGGCAAGGATTTGGCTAAGAAAGATTAAGGTTGAGGAAGTTTGTTGGAGAAGTCTGATAGGCCTTTAGAGAAAAGTGACCGCAGATATCCACGTACCATTCCTTGGGTTCTGGCTGAGAGGTGGAGTTGGCATCTGCTTCCCTTTCAGGCTTTGCTGCATCCTTTCCAGGCTTCCTTTCAGTTTGAACGTTTCAATAGTGTAGGAGCGTGAAAGAGTAAGGCTGCATCGTTCCTCAATGAATTTAAGTGTCAAATGGATCAAGTGTTCCATTTTTTCTGTGTCTTCTTCTGCTCTCTGAAGAACATCTGGGTTATATGCGACATCTATAATGCTGTAATGTTCTAAAAAAAATCAGTTATGTGTCAGCATTATTGCAATGGTACCACATCCTTGTTCGCAGGGGCTGGCATATATTGCCTACAACCTTATATCTACAGTAAGTTTGTGATGCTCTTTAGAGTCTCTTGATTTAAAAGTCATGGTACTGAATTTGCAGCTTCGGGTAGAGAGCTCGGTCTGCAGCCTCGTGCAGAGAAGATACCCATCCGAGCACTGCGTTTGTGCTCAAGCAGGGGGACATGATCCAAATCACCATGACCACGGGTGGTTAAAAAGAGCTAGCGGCTCCCTGCTTTTCAGGATTTAGGTGTCTACCGGCGGTTGCGCTGTGTGAGGTTTTTCCAAAGAGAAAGGGGTTTAGATACGTCTTCTGCGTCCTTAAAGCCCTGATCCCACCAAGCCAAAACCCCCCAGAGTTAAGGACTGGCCGAGTAAAAGCCGCAGTCACGGCACCGCCCGTTGCCCCAAACGCGCCGCCGCGGGCGCCGCACGCACCTGCCGCCTCCGCGACCTCCTGCAGAGCCCCGGCGCTGACCGGGACGGGATCGGCGGGGGCCCGCGGCGCCGGGATCCTGCTCCAGCCGCAGACGTTAACGAACAGCGGCCTCGCGGCGGCGCCCTGCAAGAGACCGAACCGCGGCTGAGC
>NW_020449174.1:686248-691620 GCF_003343035.1 Apteryx rowi | reverse complement strand
CGGGCGCCGCCCGAGCCGGTGGGGGGGAGAAGGGGGGAGCAGACGCGTTTTGGGGGCAGAAAAGGAACTTGCTGAAGGCAGTGACAGGACCGACTTGCTCTCACTTTCGCTTTGCCCGCTCTGGGCTCTCCTGAGGTGGCAGCCTGGCAGGGGCCTGGCACTGCCTTTGCGCGCCGGCTTTGCCTGCTCTGCAGACAGTTTTCTCGGGATCTTCTTTCATGGGAATTATACTTTACTTCCTAAAAAACCTAAACCCCTAAAGCGAGKTTTTTTTCCCCCCATTATAGCTTTTACATACTGTAAATGCTTCAAAAGTCTTGAACTTCGTGTTAATGTACACAGGCAGTATTTTAGTGGATGATATAGGAGCTGCATCATCTGTAGCAAGCTATTTAAKTAATCCTTGTAATTAAGCAGGTCCAACTCATTAATCTCATGCACTCACAAAATTATTCATTTACAGTCAGAGCACATGAACATAAATGCATGTCACCCCCCTCAGTATTTGCATGCTGTGTTTTTTTTCAGTTTTTCATGTAAGTTCTTCCTTTGGCCTTGTCCTTCCGGGTGATGATTGCATACTGAATTCTCTGGATGCACGTAGGCTTGGAATGGCAATGAATGACAAGGCAAGGTAGTCAGCCTGGGTGAGATAGCAAAATGAGGCAATCAAAGCTCCAGTTGCAGGATCAAACCCATTATTTATCATGCTGTGACACTTAGTTGTTTTGCTAGTGTATTGCCATCAAGAGATTTCTYCTTTTGTTTATATTCATCTCTTTGAGGAAAGTTTGGTGTGAATTTTGGTAGCGGGAGTGATGACATAGGAGTTGGTACTACATGCTACCTGTCTGTAAAGTTTCCCTAATGTGGAAAGATTAAGCTTATTTCCCTATTATGATTTACAGATTCAGGAAGAATCAGAAATGTGGAAAATACGGGAGTGGGAGAAGCAAACAGAAGAGACTTACTGGAGAAAGCAAAGCAGAATGCTGTCTGACACYTCCAGGTGGGTTTTAGTTGTGTGGAGGAAATAACTGCCTTGACTTAACAGTATTTATAATACTAAATAATATTTTAAAAATATTTTAAGAACATTATGTGATGACCGTATAATATAAGGAGACCATGGTGGCAGTAGAGATCCATGCTTCCTTCTTAGTGAATCCCCAGAAAGAGGTCAAAACCCCTGCTTAAGTCTGACCTTTTATCTATTCATCTAGATGTACAGTCTTTAAAATACAGGATTAAGTAGGCCAGGCTCTCTGAAGCAGTTGGGGTAGGAAGTGCTTAAGTAGCATGTCAGGATGTTGTAAGGAGAGTCTAAATGTACTGGCATTTAAAAGGAGATGTAGGTCTAGCAGCGAACAAAATTGTTCTAGTATGGGGTCCTGCAATACCCCCGGTATTGACTGCTGCTCGAGGGGTATCTCTTAAACCATTCTGGTTTGGGGGGGGGGGGTTGTTTTGTTTTGTTTTGTTTTTTGTTTTGTTACGCTGGATTTTTACTGGTGTGAAGACTTTTCAGAAGTGCGTATGTTAGAGGAAGTGGTTTTAGTTTCTCGGGAGAGAACACCTTTCGCACCTGTGCTGAGTCCACTGGGGTTGCTTGGCTCAGGAAATGTGGCATTTCAAGCGAGAAACAGTATTCTGGAGGAAGAGAACTACATTTTTGGAGGTAGGCAAAGTAAAGAGGGAGCTCTTCCAAGTGCTGTGAGCATCGCTGTTTGCAAAGAATTTTGCTGTGCATAGAGAGCAGTGGTAAATGTGAAAACCAGTGTTAGCCACTGAATTGGCTTTGTACGAGCTCTTAATGATGACTGTCTGTGGAAATGATATTCAGTCTTCTTGCATAGATGGACATCCCAGACTTGCTGGATTTTTGCTCCCCTCGCTGGACTAACCCCTTGCTCAGAAAGTTTCTCCACCAGAACTGACTGCTGAAGGACAACTGTTCTCTCTCTGCAGCAGTCGGATGCGCAGCGACGGCTTTGATGAGGAGAGCCACAGGGCCGACTGGAAAGCAAAGAACTCGCAATTTCTTGACCCCTTCGAAGATGATCTCCTTAGGGCCCGGTCCTGGAATAAAAAGCTCTATGAATGTGAAGCCAACATGCCAGACAGGTCTGTGGGGGAATCAATACTCTGAGATTATAACCAGAACACCTTTCTGAAGTCCTGTCCCCAAAAGTTGCTACATTTCTCTTTCCAATATGTACTCCTATAAAATAGTGGTTAATCTCATTTTGAGGCTGAATAAGTAAGATGCACGAACTTGTGCAGTGTCACAAAATGCCTAGATTTGAGTTCATCCATAGAGTTCTGAAGTCACATTAAGCTTAGTGTTTATTACTTTGCGCAAGGAATTGAAAAAAAAATCTTGAGAAATGTAGATTAGTGCTCTCGGGTATTTTGAAGAAATGTGAGTTGTGCCATTTCCCTAATCTGAAATGGGAAGGAGACTGAGAACATCACGTGTGTTAATATAGTACCATCCAAATTGGTTGCTTTTCCTTCCTTTTTTGTTGAGAAYGTTCTCATGTCCTTTCTTCTTTGCTGTCTAAACTCATGCTCATTTTGTGGCTCTGACTTTTCAGAACTTTATTTATTTATTTTTATTTTTCTTAAAAGCCTTGTCTGTTTCTAACAGATGTTTCTGCTTCCTTACAGATGGGGTCACAGTGGCTATAAAGAGTTATACCCTGAAGAATTTGATACAGATAGGTAAGGCAAACAGGCTCACTAAGGTATTCAGAATCTTATTTCTGTCAGGTTGTGCAGGGAATTTTACAAATTGAGTTTTCAGTGTTGACTGTAGRTCAACCTTTACTGTCAAAGCAGAACTGTTCAGTTAGAGATGTCCTTGAAAAATTCTAGTCCATTAATGCGGATTTTTTTTCAATTCAGAACAAATGTAATTTCATAAGGATGCTGGCATTATCTTCTAAGGCAGAAAATACTGAGTTAAGGTTTAAGTTGTCTTCTTCTGTGACACTCCCTGCTCTGTGTCAGGTTGTCCCTCGTCTGAGTCTCAGAAGGGGAATCTTATATTTATCAGACATTCAGCTGTAACTTAAGTTAATAAAATGTTATGAATCTGAGAGATCTGCCTGAGTAATAGACCGGATCCAAATCAGCTCAGTATACAGCCTCTCAAATATTAGCTCCAGGTTTCCCTTTTGTGTTACAGTGTACCTGGATTATCCGCGTTGCTCCTTATTTGGAGAATATGAACCCTCCCTTCAAAATGGAGACTTGATTGTGAAATAAAATCTTAGACAGCATTAATTGTTTCTAAACTATATGTAGCAGAATCATCAAGTACACTATTCATCTGGAATTTCTAATTCACAGATTTGAAATAACCTGCTATCAATGAGTTTTTCATACGCAGTTGTTTTGAATACATGTACTCCTTGGTTTTGGCTAAAATATCTTTAAAATGACTATTAGGAAGGTGTGGACCCAAACTGTTAAAAAAAACACTTGAACCAAAAAAAGCAGCTACCTTATCTGTYGTAGCATCCATCTCCCTGCGCAAGCCTAATGAATCAATGGGCTTGTTTAAAACTTTGAGACAGAAAAGGCTCAACTGTTGCAGGCCTGCCTGTCTACTTCCTTCTGGTCATACTTGCTCTTCTTACAGTGACCAGCAAGAAGGAGATGAACAAAATGCCGTCAATGGGAAGAAGAAGTCTCATCTGGGAAAGCAACCTGCCCGTGAGTCGCACAAACGGAAAAAAACAAAGAAATCGCACAAGAAGAAACAAAAAAAACGATCACACAAAAAGCGAAAGAAAAAGAAAAAGGAGCAGGCGAGAACATCATCAGACTCTTCCCAGGAGAGTGAGTGCTCAGAAGAGACTTCAAGCACCCGGAAGGGGAAACACAAGCGCAAGAAAAAGACCAGGAAAGTGCCTGCCAGGAAACCTGCCTCCTCTTCTGGGCAGGAAAGTGACTTTTCCCATGCAAGCAGCTCAACCACCAGCAGCTCTGAGGACAGTGAATCTGAGGAGAAAAAAGAGAAATGCCCCCCCAAAAAGAGAAAGAAACGTCACAATTCTGTGTCAGAGAGGAACAGTGAAGTACCAGAGAAGAGGAGCAAGAGGAAGAACTGGAAAGTGGCAGCTGATGAGAAATCAGAGGATAGCTCAGATGAGGATTGATGAGGAAATACTGAGTCTAGGCTGTGGCTCAGACAACAAGGTAGAGGACAGAGGCAGGTGTTTTTCTTTCAGCACTGCCACACGGTACAACTTGTGTTCAACACTGTGGTTTATACATCCTGCCAGCCCGCAGGGGAGAAACTGAGCTCTGGCCGCCTGCAGGAGGTGCCCCCTTGCTTTTCACAGACTTGGCGCTGGAGAAGCTGGGGAGCAGTTACCCGTCCCGCAGGTTGGTCCTGCCTACTCCAGGTTCTCTTTCGGTCGCCAGGTTGACCTTTGATGCGCAGAAATGTCATAGGCTGTCTACAGGGGAAAACGGGCGTGTTTGCACCATTTTTATTTTTTTAATTAAGTTTTAACAGATTCTTTTTTCATTACCCAAGTAATGACCAACACATGCAATAAAAGAGCGGAGAGATGAAAGTCCAGTATGAAAGTCCGTCAGCTAAGCTGATAACAAAGGAAATGCTGTTGGGTTTAAGCACGTGGTGACTTTGTCTTCCCTCCCTGCAGCAGAAGCAGACCTGTGTGCTGCGTGCAGAGTTAGCTGGAGGCAGAAGGGAGCGTAGGGGAATGCTCTCGTTCCAGTGAAGGTGCAGATACGCCTTTTGTAATGAAAAGAGAAGAGACGTGTGTGTGTGTGTGTGTGTGTTGGAGACCTCTCTGCATCCCCAGCACTGGCGGGCTGCTGTGCCTGGCTTTCCTTCTTGCCCTGTAGGGGAACGGGGAGCCCGTTTGTGCTGGCAGAGAAGCCTCCACGGGTTTTGTGTTCTGTCTCTGGCCTGCCCACTGCGTTAGTGGGAAAGCTGGTGCGGGGCAGTTCCCCTGCCGTGGAAGCGCCCGGCCTTCCTTTAAGAGAGAATAATAAATAAAYGCGGAGACGCTTGATGCTGTTGTCGTTGTTCGGGGCCCAGGGACAGAGCCCAGGCCCGAGGCGCCCAGGCGGCGCCCCCTGCGCCCCGCGTTCGCGTCGCGGGTGCGAGCAGGCGTCGCGGGGGGCAGGTAACGGCGGCGGCCGCGCTCCCCGTTTCGGGGGTTCAACCGCGCCGCCGCCGCTGCTGCTGCTGCCGCCGCTCTCCCCGGCCGCCTCCTAGCGGGCGCGGGCGCGGGCGCCGCCGGAAGCGGAAGGGCGTTGGCGGCTTCCGCTTCCGGCGCGCTGCCCTTGGGTTGGCGGGGACGATGGCGGCACTGGGGCTGCTGCGGGCG
>NW_020449174.1:635663-685733 GCF_003343035.1 Apteryx rowi | reverse complement strand
TGAGAAACCATGGAATAAAAGATTAAAAAAAAAAAAAAACCCACACAAAGAAAGGCCTAGATTTCTTAAGGCCCAGCAGCAGCAGTAATGTGGAAGTACTGCAGTTGTGGCTTCTTTCTTGATCTCTTCTGATTTACTGAGGTTAATGTGTGAAGTCTGATCTGCAGGCAGAGCCTGTGTTTTAGGTTGTTTCTTCCTGTCTCAAGACGATAGAAATATGCAGAGATGGTGAAAGATAACCGTGCCAGCCCCGCTTCTGGTCCGTCGATAGTTGCGCAGTTAAATAGGAAAATTTTCTGACCAAAGGTCAAGGATGTTTTGTAGCTATTACGTTGTGACGTAGAGGTAGAAAATACAAAGAAATACCTGTAAATCAAGCTGCTTAACCACAGCCAAGCCATTTCCATCCTTTTTTTTTCTGGCCTTGATATTAAAATTCAATGAAAGCTTTCCAAGCTACATTAACAAAACTTTCCTTAGGCTATATAATATGGTGAAACAGAGCCTCAAAGCCAAAGAGAATCCAGTTCTCAAAACAAAGGTTAAACCAACAGCAGATTTCACACATGTGCTGTGTAGTGCTGGGGGCCCTGGAGTCCCATGGGAAAAGCTTATTAGTCCACAGCCTCAGTCCCTGTCACATTTCACTGCAGATCCTTTGCTTTTCTTATCCTGTCACTTCTTGAAATCTCTTCTTGCAAAGATGAAGAAAAGCTTTATGGTACGGTCCAAGTTTAAAAATTTCTTTAGGTTTTACTTTTAGATAGCTGGATATCATCTGCATGCCAGGCAAACGCTTTGGGGGTATTGTGTTCTAAAGGTAATTGCACAGAGTCAGTTCTGTGTGCTTTTTTGCCTGGGCTGATGTTGGTATTCAGGTTCAAAATACTGCTTATGATATTAGGGTCTTTGGTTCCTTTCAGAACCTTCTGAAATTTTTTGTTTTCCCTAACAATACCTGCAAACTTGCATTAAGTACGGGTTGGTTACAGAGCTTGCTAACTGGCTGTTCTACGTCGAGAGTCATCTGTTATGTAGACCGTATTGCGCACAGCTGAATATCTATGAGGGATTGAAATCCTTTGGCCTTCAGACTACTCCTAGGCCATTCATCACTCTGATGGTCCCAAAAATTTAATTCACTACTTACAGTTAAAAATAACAATATTGATTCCCGGGCGGAACTGTGCGCCAAGTTATTGCAGAGCTGCCATTCACTGGCACCTGTAGCTGTGTCTATCTCGATTTTGAAGCCCTTTTGAGACAGGCAGGAGAAATAAATGCCATGTAACACTCCGGAAATTCATCAGACAGAAAGGCTTTGGTTTCAGAGGTTTTTGTTTCCTGTMGTGGTTGACCTTGACCTTGTTCTTGAACCGTACACTGTGAACTTAGGACTGCTGTTTCTTTTGACTTCACCTGTTGAGACTTCTAGTCTTTTCTAGTGAAAGAAGTTTCTCTTTCTTAACAGCAGCAAAGAGAGGAATTCTTAAAATGAACCTTTAAGATGCTGTAAAATAGATACATATTCTACAGCAGTAATTCAAAGGCATCTTGATATTGCTCAGCTAAAACTTGGTAGTCAGGTTTGAGAAAACCGTGTAGTGTTGATCAGGGTGAGGTCTCTGTTGTTAAGATTGCAGCACTCTGAACAGGAACTTTGCACTGAAACATACTTCTCCTTGCAGGCAGTTCCAAGGCCGCCTCCTTGCACTGGACAGGTGAGCGAGCTGTCAGTGTCCTCTTGCTGGGCCTCCTTCCTGCGGCCTATCTGTATCCTGGACCAGCTGTGGACTATTCACTGGCTGCAGCCCTCACTCTCCATGGTCACTGGTAAGCACTTTAGGTCCCTCAAAATTGAAAATAAAGTCTCACAGTCACAACAGGTCCAAGCCTTAGGCTAAAGTCCTGGGTTAGCTCCCCATAGGGCAGGAAGTCTCTTGACTTATTTCCTCATTACTGTGAAACACCTAGAAAGCGACACACGCAAAATCCTCACTCTCCAGCTTCTGGTGACTGTCATCATCTTGGACAAGACTAGCTGTACTTTGGGTCTTTCTCTGTCACACTGTTCTTTCAGCGGCAAGCAGGATAGATACTACTATTAAAGTATCTGTGAACTTATCATTCTGTAGTGTTCTTCTCCAGTCTATATCTTGTGGTTTGCAGGTAATACAATATCTTACATTAGGAGGCCTTCCCTGCTAGTGGCTGTTTTTTTCTTTTTCTTTTTTTTTTCTTCTTCCACATTATGCTTTACCACATAAGATCTGAGCATGTCCTTAAAGCTGCATCAGTGTAGAGTCTTGCAATATTTTTATCTTGGAGAAGAATCAGTGTTGTGTGAACAGAGGAGAAGAGAAGCAAGACAGGACTGTATTCAAGTTGTTCTAAGCTTCTCTAGGCTCCCTTTGCACATCTTAATGGTGATGAGATTCTGCATAATGAAGAGATCATAACAAACATTGTACTAAAGAAACCAAGACCTTGGTCATTAATTTCTTCTGTTTTCTAGAAAACAGATACTTGCTGATATTCTTCCTATTAAGTGTAGTTCTGCTGTGATTTTTCATGTACATAGACTAGACTAGTCTTTCTTTCCATTATGAGTCTAGTTAGGAGTGTGCTCAGTGACATGATTGGCCTAACTGGCAGTGTTTGCATTCTTGAGATAATCTTGGTCCATAGTTCCTTGTGGCAGGGATAAAGCAGATGATCAAATTAAATGTGTTTTGGCACACAAGGTTATCTTGAATCTGAATTTTGCTCTTTCCAAGTTGTACCAGGCATTATTGCACTTGGCTCATTGTGCCTGGGAGCTTCTTCCCAACGCCCTCAAATTTAGTACAGAGTTCATCTGAAATGTAGCTATCCTTGAAAATATTTGGCATAGCTCTTTCAAATATAAAATAAATAAAGCTAAGCTTACCTGCCTTTGAAGCATTTCTCCACTTGTTTGGTATGTGCATTTCAGTGTCGTACTGATATGAACATATGGGGAAGTCCCAGGCAATGGAAAAGGTTGCTGCAGGCTCATGTATTGAAATGAGTTGCCTGGAGGACATTTTGTGTTGATGCATGCAGATTTGGTTCTTCAGTGACTGTGTCTGTTGACACGTGTCCGGATGGTTCATGCTAGAAATCCTTTTTCTGTAAACAGTGTGGGGATTTCCCCCATGTGAAAAATGTGTTGCTTCTTCTGTATGATGCTTCTGGTAGCTCATATCAGAGTGCATCCTGCCCCCCATCTGTGTGGGGTTTTCTTTGTTTTCTTTTTAAGCTGGAAATTTTTTCCAGTATTAAATTCTTGGTTTGCAAAGCATGGGCTTAAAAATCTGAAGTGTTCCTACACAGAAAAATTCCCTTCTGGTGCTTTCATATATGCTCAGTGGTAGAATATCTTTAAGAGGAAAAAGCAGTCTTTTCCCCTGAGGACTTTGTGTAGAGTAATTATTATGCTGTAAAGTCACAGAGCAGTTTTTCTGTTAGAGAACTCTTAACATGGCTCAGTTTTATTCTGCCATGCAAAGCAAACGCCTTATGAAAATCCTTTACCAACGCTGCAGTCAAAGGGCAGCCTGTGAATCGCAAGTTGCCTGATCTGTCTGTGCCTAGGACAGCTCAGGGTGCAGGGAGGTGCTGCTTGCCCTCCTCACGTTCCCCTGTCCAGTCCGAGCTGATAGCTCTGACAGCTTGAGAGAAGCTGCCTTTCAGGTTACCTCCACTTTCTGCTTCGCTTCTCTGTCTCTAGTAGTTCCTTGCTCCCCTTTTCTTGCTTTTGGCATCTGTAAGGTATCAATCCCCTCTAAGCAAAAATGAGCTTAGTGTTCACTTCCAGCGGCATCTGCTGCAGCACTTGGAACATTGCTAGGTCACTAGCTTGGCTTCTAATTTGTGGTAGATCCTTCAGTTCCAGACTAGACTAAGGCAAAATTCTAGGAAGCAAACCATTGCATTAGATACACTTCTCTCTCTTGCAAGGTGACATCTGTCACTGCAGAAGGCAAATATCACTGTGCTTTTGGGGAAGAGCAGTACCACATCATTTTAGTCACATCCCTTGTCTACCTATTGCAGGATAGATTAAATGGGGAGCAAAGAGCGGGCTTCCGGTGTGACAGATGTAGGGAAAATCCTGAGTGTGCTAATTTTTTTTGTTGCTGCTATTTTCTAATCTAAACATGCATCCTGGAATCTCTTGTGTGATTGTGCTAAAGGCTGGTCCGAGTGCCACACCTTGCTGTTCAGGCAAGAAGCATGTTCCCTTTGGTTTCTTTTCTTTTGTCCTTGGAAGTCAGGTTAGCTGCCCACTGTTTCTTGGAGGCAAATTATACTGTTTGAAAGAGCTGTGCTCAACACCTTGTTTCCTCAGTATCATTAAGAAAACTCTGAGCCAATATATTTTTTTTAATTGAAGTAGAATGAATTCTGGAGTGACTTTTTGTGAAGTACATTCATCTGCTTTTTTAGTGGAAACTGTTTTTTCTGTAGGAAAGGGTGATAGGGGGTGAAAGAAATGACGTGATTGAACTAACTAACACCAACAGCACAGAGAAGAGGATTGGTATCAGTTACAGTAGAATGCTCCCGTAAGCCGGGTGGGTTTCAGTGAGGAATGCTCTTCTCTGTTCTCAGCTTGTTTCTCTCTCTTATTCTGTAGGGGTCTTGGACAGGTTATAACTGACTACGTCCATGGAGAGATACCCATTAAACTGGCCAATACAGGTCTGTATGTACTCTCGGCCGTTACCTTCGCTGGCCTCTGCTACTTTAACTATCATGATGTCGGTATCTGCAAGGCTGTGGCCATGCTGTGGAGTCTGTAAGATGCAACCGAGTCCCTGACAAACACGATTGTTCACTGCTGCCTTTGCTTCATCGTATTTTTACTGAGATGTTTAATGAGGGAGAAATGAATGACAAAGGGTCCATAGTATGTACATACCACAGTAGCCAGTGCAGAGCTAGTCTTATAGAAATCAGTATCCATCTGTTATAGGTAAACGCGACAAATTGACAACCACTTGGGCCGGGTTGCATAAATTCCAATTTAATGGAATAATTGAGCAAGTTACAAGTAAGCAAAACAGCGCTGGGCGGCCGGGGGAATCTCCTGCTCCACCAACGGCGCGCGCAATCCCCCCCTCACAGTCTCCTTATATGCAATTCCAGCTCCGGGTATATGTGGCACTTCCTGTAACTTCTGCGGTTGCGCCGGCTGTTGCTAGGGGGTCTTCTTCAGCCCTCTGCATTGTGAGTGGTGACCCTCAGGTCACGCATATATTTTACAACTTTCGAGGTCGTGCTATGTGACATCGCCATCACCATATTAGGCTATCTAAACTAACATTGCCGCTTCGCTAGCTCAACTCCCCTATCTCAGGCGGGGTACGTGCCCCCACCACAGGATGTAGGATGTTCCCACAGATGTTCCCAAGGCTGTTTCTTACTTTGATGTAACAAATTAGCACATATCACACATCATTTTTTGGTTTATTGCAACAGCAGTAAAAATGTTGGAGGAGAAGTAGATTTAAAGTGAATTCTGTCCAGGCAAGAGCAAGCTGATTTAAGCTGCATTATAAATTGGGAGGAGTTAGTTACACCAATAACAGACTTACACAGCTGAAGATAACTTGCCTTTTAGCGTCATCTTGACTTTTTTTCCTTTTTTTCTTTTTCTAAAATAACTGCTGTTTGGTTTCCTATTTTGTAAAACAAATTTGACCTGAGAAAAGTTAAACTGTTGTTCTGACATCACAACAACTGAACTGTATGTAAGGCACTCCCTGCAACTCTGTGGGCCCTGAGAGTTGATGTAGAAAAGGGACTACTTTTTTCTTAATCCATCCAATAAAGAATTTACAGAAACAGTGTGTGTGTGATTCTGAACCGTTTTTTCCTAGTTTGGGGTTAGTTAAAATGTTTTCACTGCAGATAATGTTGTTTTTCTAAAATCAAGCTCAAGGATTAATTCATACTGTTACAGCTCTACATTACTTTGTGGAGATGTGTTAAACAAAAAATAGTTTTTATGAATATGTGTTGTCCTTAAGAAAATACTTAAAGACTTGACTTGGACTTGACTTGACACAAGACTTGTCCTTAAGAAAACAAAAATTGACTTAGAAGAAGAGGAATTTTGCAGATTAAATTTAGCGGCCATAAATACCATATGGCTTTCAAAGCTTCCCTGGAACCTGTACGTTCACCCACACAAATGTGTTAATGAACAGTTGCATCTAGCTTTAACACCTCACTCTGGCCATGATAAAGTTGCTTGTTTTCCAAATAAACACTGCTACTCTTTTTCCTGTGTGACTTCAAAGGCAGCAAAGGTAACCTTTCTGTCATAGCTTGACTTGAAACTGAGACAGCATTCTTTTTCACTTCTTTAGGTTTCATAGCATTTTAGGGGGAAAAATGAAACTTTTTTTTTTAACTTTCTTCACTTCTTTATCTTTTCTGACTTGCACAGTAATAAGGATTGCTTAACTTTGCAAATTCCAGTGGTACTTCTGTGGTGCTATTAATAGTAAGAGGAAGAGAATTTTGTGTTTCCCTCAGTCTGACTGTGCAATAGACAGAAAGAATAAGCTGCTGTCTGAATTCTACTGGATTAATTTCCTGATTTGATTTTAAAATCTTTTTTATTAAAGAAAAACATCTGGATTTGATTTAAAAAAAAATTTTTTTTAACTTATGTAACCATGAGAAATACTGTGTAACTGGCCACTTTTGCTTTGCTAAACTTGATATAAGAACTGAGATGGTTGCTTCTGTCTGATGTGGTCTGATTTAGATACCAATGTAACAGTCATTATTTCAGTACAGCAAGGAGGATGCATGAATATGACTCATTTATAGCTCCCTCCGTAGAATTTGAGTATGTGTTATAGAAAGTGTTTGGTATTTCRTGTTTTGAGACCGAATGTAAGATGCAATTTTTTTAATACTGTATGCGGTATGTGTCTAAGATATCCTGTGTAAGGAATGAGTTACATGAGAGCTCTGGGAATGTAGTAGTCCAGATGTACTATGTTAAGGACTAGCAGGTCTGAGGCCAGTTCTTTGTGTTTTTGAGGCAAAAATGAAAAGGTAACAACTAGAGCTTTCTCTGTGAATGGAACATGTTCCTCAGTCCTTTTGAAACTGTATCAGTTGCTCTTAATTATCGTTATTTTTTTTCTGAATTATTGTGGTGGTGGGTGTTAACCATTTGGTCTAATTCTATTTATGAACATTCATCAAGCCTCTAGAACTGGGACTGAGCCCTACTGGGTACCTGGATATCTTAAATCCATTCTGGAGTTTAAGCCCCTCTAGTGAATCCTTCTTAGTGCGCTATGGCTTGAGGGGTAGCTGTACCTGATCCTAAATAACCGGTTTCTAATTTTCTCTAACAGCTCGGCTGGTGAAATCCTAGGGGCAGGAAGTTGGAAGTCGAGATACTCAGGGTTATCACTGCAGTTTCTTGTCTCTAACTTCTGTGCTTTTATAAAGCTGCTGAAATTACTTTTTTTAATGAAAACAAGCCTAGAGACTTGTCTTCTCTATTCTGCAAGTTTAAGGATTTTCCTCTGTTTAAYGATAGAGGCGCTCCTGTTTCCCCCAGGCATTTCTGCCTGTAGGGACTATGACAACTGTGCCCTCTTCTTAACTGTTGTGCATGGCAAGTTGAGGACCTAGGACTCTAGCTGCAACCCATGTTCAGATTAGCACTAGCTGGCGTTGGATCAGTAGAAAACCTGTATTACATGTAGAAAAGAATAATACGTGTCATACCAATTTCCTCAAGGATTAAATACTCAGAATACATTACAACAATCTTGTTCTTGGTGAAGTCCAGTGTTTTTTCAGCTGCATACGTAAAACAGGGTTCACAGCTGGACCTCAACATATGCCGTGTCGTTACATCCATATGAGATAGGCTCCTTATGGGAGCCAGCCATAGCTACCTTGGTTCGGAATAGCATGTTAAGAAGGACAAATGTATATTTCATTTAGTCACTAATTTGCAATTAACTGTTAAATTAAAAAAGTTTATGTAAAAGCATGAAGACGTTTTTTGCTAGTGGGCTGAGGACAAACAGCTTTATTAGGACTTTAACTGTTTAACTGTTTAGAGATGTTATCAGTTTTCTAATTCAAGATTCCTCTAAGTTCCCAGTACAACCAATTCTGTTGTTTCTACGTCAGTTGAAGGCGAGAATGTCACTTGTGTAACTGCGATTGGTGAAGACGCTCCGGAAATCATCTTGATGAAGAGAAGCCATCCTGGAGCGTTTATGGCCCAGGTGCATGGTCTGCTTATGGAATCTGGTTTTCTGAGGATTTGTATCTTGGGGGTTCTTTGGTTCTCTGGGTTTTTGTAAGCTACAATTGTTTTTCGGGAAGAGGGCAAGAGTTAAATAAGAGCATGCTTTTCTCCCCCCCCACCCCCACCAATAGGTCTAATTCATATGTGAGAAATGTACTACAAAAAGCTATTTGATCAGCAGACACTAAAGATGTTAGGGATGAAACTATACAGGACTACATAGGCGTGCACGCTCTTGTTTCTTCATTGTATAATTCTCTCTCCTGTCTGACCAGAAATCATTCCTCTCCTGTTTTTTTCCCCCCAAGAAATTTAATTTGTTTGCCTTTCTAAGATGTATTTTTTGTACTGACTTAGGGTAGCAAGCTAAAAATACAAAACCAGCTTGCCTTGGATGAAAAAAGAACAAGATTTATTTTTTTTTAAAGCCAGAAAATAAATCGTGAGACTATAAAAGTATTTCACGGGTTCTGACTT
This sequence comes from Apteryx rowi, assembly GCF_003343035.1. Taxonomy (NCBI): domain Eukaryota; kingdom Metazoa; phylum Chordata; class Aves; order Apterygiformes; family Apterygidae; genus Apteryx; species Apteryx rowi. Next base: position 676,936 of record NW_020449174.1, on the reverse strand, counting down.
CCATTTTGACTTAAGCTAGAAACTTCATGGTTTCATCCACTTCATCTTCATTTGCCATTTTCTTTAAAATTAATTTTCTTAAGTAGCCTTCTTTCTCAAAGGCCAAGAACATTCCTTGTTCTAGGGAATATTCAAACTTGAAGGCTTTGGAGCTACAAGATGTAAATGTCTTTTTGAAGAAGATGAAGTTACTTTCGCAAGGAATTTCTGTGGGAACTTCTCCTTCCTGAGGAAGAAAAAGGGAATGGGTTATTGCCAGTATAAGACTTCAGAAGTTTCATTTCAATTCACATATTTGAATTAATTTTGCTTGCTCCTTATACATATAGAAGGTATGGAAAGCAGATGCAAGATACTTACCCTAAATCGAACTATTGTTTTCCCAAATTCTTTCTCACAACACATGTAATAATTCTTGTTCTTTATCTGGATGCTGAATGCAACAGGCAGCCCCGCTGAAGGCGTGGTAGTTTTGTAACAGTGAATGTTGAAGTGCATTCCACTGCCTAAATAGAAATTATTTATCCTTAATAGTCTGCTGAGAAGGAGAGCTGCAACAACTTAACCCTATTTATGTATTTTACCGTTGCACTGGCAACTGCTGTCTTCCCAGGACGCTTTTTCTGACAGGACAGCCAGGACTTCAAATTTTTATGACTACTGATAGCAGGTATTTGACCTTATGTCCACATTCAATAACTAAGAGTTTGAATTTGCAGGAAGACATGTGAACTTACCAATTGGTGTGGGATGGATGTTCAAATCCTTCTGTGTGCATGCACAAAGTGAGAATTGTATTTGTAAATAATGATCTGTAAATCAGATCACATCGGTGATCTGTAAATAAATGTGTTCTATAAATATGGTCCTGAATGAATTGCTGGGGCCAAAAAAAGCAAAAACAAAACCTTAAGTACAATGTTAACTACTGCTGTTAGAAGAAAGAGCAAGCTTTCGGTATTAAGTGTGTTGTCTATGCTTGTTTAAACCTGCAACACAGAAAAGAGACTAAGAACCTAGTTTGTGATCACAGCTAACCAGAAATCTTAGCGGCCCTTTCCTGCACGGGGCATCCTGCAGGCCTCAGGCCTGTTTGAAGTGCAGGGAACTCTTAAGAAGAACTTCTGATTTTGGCTCCTGCTGCATAAGGCGTTTGTACTCTCTTATCAATGCACAAAACAGGCAAAATTTCAGCTGTTTTAGCTGAGCTTTATTCTTAGCCAGGGGTAAGAGTAAGCTACAGCTGAAGCTTTAAGTCTTTCCTGTCGGTCGTGCCTTTTAGACTTGGTGATTACAAAGAACAAAAGCACATCTGGCATGAAGAGACATCACAACGGTTATAGCAGGGGATTGAAAGATGGTGTACCAGACTTCATCTCCTGATCTGTCACATCTTCAAAAGCTGCCATGTCTAAATCTGGTTGAACCACAAGCAACTGGCTATTTGCATTTCGAAAGACTCGTTGCTGGAGAATTTTTTCCTTACACAAGGCATCACATTCCAGCTCTGTAGAAATATTAAGTGAAGAGGATGAAATATTTTAGCTATAATTTCCCCTGCTCTTAGCAGATCACTACAGGCTTCATTTTGCCATTAAAGATATCAGGCAAAAATAATTTCTTGGAAGGGCAGTCGCAAACAAAATGGAGGCCACATCGTTCTTCCCCCCTCCAGCTTTTAGCAACCCAGTCACGATACAAAGATTTTCCAGGACAGAAGCAATTTATGGAACAAGCAAGAGAGGCTACTAAATGTGTTAATGCAAGTACAGCTGCTAACAATTCTCTCTCCTGCCCAGCAATTATACTTGCATGATGAGGTCCTTGTATTGGGGAAGCTACTACCCTATACATTAGGGGGAAACAAGGCATCATCAACAGCAGAAGAAGGTGAGCTGTAACACTTTTTCATACTAGCTGTCAACCAGTTTGAAACCTTATTGGCCAAGGTATGCAAAGCATTTGTGGGTTAGTAAGCCTGAGCAGTTTAGTTCAGATTAAACCATGACAAACTTTCAGCTTACCATCATCATCTTCATTCCAAATGAGCAATGAGAGGAAAAAAAAAAAGAAGAAAGAAAACCATTAGGTTCTGTCTCCCCAGAAGAGACCACTTTCTTTTCTAACCAGTTTTGTTTTACAAGATTGGAAGGCAGCCAGCCGCCTACCCGTTTCCAGTTCTACTCCCCAGTTACCACTAACCCACCAGCTGACCTGCCCTAACTACAGCATGTGTTTTAGTTGTGAGCATAACAAACTCAACAAGATGATGAAACCACCAGTCATTTGAAAACTTGAGTTACCACTAAAGCAAGAGGCATGCAAAATCTTTTAGGGTTACTTAAGCGTGAGCAGCTCAGTTCAGGTTAAGCCTACAATCAAGTAATGAACATCATGCAAAATACTGCTTGCATTAGCACCTTTGTTCTAAGTGAGCAAAAGGACAAGAAAAAGTCATTACAAACTGCCTCCAAAGAAGAGACCATTTTCTAACTAATTTCATCCTGTAAAATCAGAAGTTAGCCACCCATTTCAACTCCACCCCTTCTGCGTGTCCTTTACCTGAATATACTGCATAAAGTAACAGAGATTCCACTGACTGAGGTACTGTGCCTACAACACCCCGAACTGAGGGTTACGGAAAAATCAATCTGAAATCAGTGTGATAAAGAAATTGTTCTTGATAATTATTCAAACAGATAAAGTCAGCAGAAGCTTAAGGTGTTCAGCAGTAATATGACGCTACTGACCTATTAACACACTGGGGCTGCTGTCTCAGACTCAGATCCCTGTTGCACTGAACAGCCTAGCTCCATAATTTAGGAACTACCATTCTTCCAAGTGGGTGGGGGGTGTCATTGCTTTGAGGATTGCTCAGATAATATGGGAAAAAAAACAGGATGCCATAAAAATATGGATGCCAACCCAAGGACAGGATTGAATTGCTTAGCAGCTTTTGCTCTTCTAAGAGGAATTCAGACACTGTATGTCTCTTTCAGCAAGAGGTAATAATTACCTGTAAAATAGAGGCAGAAGTTTTTTCCAAGTTGTACTGCACACACAAGAATATATTCACCACTCATCTTCGCTCTGCCAAAAACACATGGAGAGGATTCAGAGATAAGAACAACGCTTCCTACTCCGCAAGGCTAGGGAGTTCTCGGGCTTGTTCTCTTCTAGTTGTACCGTACTGTAATAGGGCTGCCGCATTTCGCTACATATTGAGAAGTTGCTTTTGTAAACGATGCTTTGTCTGCTTTTCATTGCCATTTGTTATTATTTATAATAAGATACAGCATCCTTCAAGTTCTGTTATTTTATAAAACTTTACATTGACTTATGTGATGTTATAGGGGAATAAAGAATCTGTTTTGCAGTACTTTTTTGCTGAATAAATAATAGTTCCATATAGACCATTATACTAACTCATTACCATTTTCTGTTTCTATAAGAATGCTAATGAGTAGATCCACAAACACATTTTGTCGAATTAGCTCTCTTCCCTTAGGCCTGCAAAAATTATCCTACTATCACATGATCATTTCGATTTTCCTCTAGGGAAGTGACTTAGACTGGCTTAAGCACCCTCTTACTGGCCATTAAGGCATAAAAGCTTCTGGCCTTTTCAGACTCCACAGACTGTTCTTTTCCGGTTCCTTCTATAAAAGAGAGTGAACTTCCAAAACACCCCAAAGCTAGTCCTGCTTCAACTGCCCCCTGCAAAGGCCTGGATCTTTCCATTGATTATGAAGACAGCCTAAAGAGACTAAACTTCTTGCTCAGGTTAGCTTTTCCATTGCACCCTGAGCTGGACTTGTATAGGCTCCTAGAGGAGCTGGGATGTAGTTTATTTGTAGCAGTGATTTGCTTTTTTAACCTTATTCCAGTCCAGGCTGAATTCTGAGCTTGACTTCAAAGCTATTCTCTTTCAGGAGTGACACAGAGCAAAGTGAAGAAGAAAAGGTATATCTCCCCTCAGGATAGCAAATCTACCAAAAAACTGCCATCCTCCTGGGCTGATCTTTAATGACCGGGCAGCCTGGGCACCTCCGAGCTTCCCGTCGCCATCCTACACCCTTCAGGGCTCAGGCCGAGGCAGCCAGGGCTGCCCTCTGGCTCTCGGCTGTCCCTGCAGGACCCCCTCCAGGACCTCYGCAGGAATAACTGGTTTTAGCTTGGTTTAAATCCTCAGCCTCCCGCAGCTAACAGCCACACAAGCAGACTTTCACTTCTTTCACTTCCTAGCAAAGTGACTGAGAGCTATTAATGTCTAAAACAAAAGAACCGTGATGGTCACAGACTTGCTGTACCCTTTCCATTTACCTGTAACTGCACCCAGCTGTTTGTGCTTACAGCAAAGAGATGCATCTAAGTGGATTGTATTGCTTTGCGGGCCACAAACATCCCCGCATCCTCGATTCTAAGCAGCATGCCAGGGGAAAAAAAAATAATTATGAAAAGTGACATGCAGGCACCTGTCCTGAGAGTAGTTTTACTGCTTTTGGGACTGTTATCACTGGAAGCCATAATTCTAAGAACTAAACACTCAAATACTTGTATTTAAAAATTGATGATGAAAATATCTCTTCAGGATTAGAACAGCATTTACTACCTTTAAAGAAAAGGGAGAATAAAAATAAACATAATATGACAAAGGAAGATGCGGCAAAGACAATTCTGCTCTTGCTGTTCTCCATCAGTACACACTGTTTTAAAAGGTCCTCTTCTATGCCACAAAATGCAGGTTGTCACCTTCCTTCCTGTTTCCTGTTGGTCTCTATCTTAGTAAATCTTTCGGTCATTTTCCTAAAATGCTGTCTCTATCTGAATATTCTTAGGCATTTTATTTATGTTTTTATAAATAAAGGCATTTTACCTTCAGAAAATAACAACAAGCTGTCTTTAATGTCACTATAATATCTTTAATATTACTTGGCTTTGTGATAGGCTTAAAATTTTTGGCCATATGCATAAAATAACATTTACAGTGACATTCATCATCGCAACGTCTAAGCTTTAGGGGCCCAGCATCTGCAGGAAATCTTCAGCCTGGAGCTACATGCCTAGCCTCGGTGCACCATCCACGAGAGGAAACAGTCATAGCAGAACGTAATCCACAAAAACATGTTCGCCAGACAGCATCAGATAACCAAGCCGAGAACAGTGATAGGAAATGCTGACATTAGTTAAATTAAACCATGAGTTTGTCTCCTGGGGCACCCTCAGGCAGCTAAGAGCACAGAATTCAGTGCATGAAGAGAGGGACTGCTCTACAAGCACATTTTGCAGAGAGAAAGAGAAATACATTCGCTCCATCCATCTACGGGATCTCTTCTATAGTCTTCCTGTTTTTCACTTCTGAGCAGTGGTAATTCTGCCACAGACCACTGTACAGCAGCTCAGACTATCAGTAACATTTAACCAAAGCTGGTAACTCATCAGAACTGTGTTCCTTAAACACGATTTGTGAAGCTAACCGTAACAAATGGACAGATCAGAGGCGGAAGGTATTATTTTGCCTTTCTGAATTAATAGCTGACATGCCATTTTTTGCTCTCTGATGACAAATATTTGTAATTGTAAGGCTGATTAACATGGAGGAGTCTTACAGGTTCTTCTCTGGGTGACTTTAATTACTTAAAAATAAATAATAATTTATTTTTAAAGTCAAGTAGTTTGGGGCATCTGTGCTACAGAAAAGACATCCCACACAAATTAAGTAGGAAGATTTCTGCACTTTTATACCAGTTTCTTCTACCAACTTACAATTCAGATGCAACAACATAAAGTAACTATGCATTTCCTGACAAGGGCCTCTAAAAGAGATAACATTATTAGGTGTAGATCAAACATCCCACAACTGTACAGTCATTGTAAAAATACTAAAATCACGATTTGTAAGTACTCTAGAATATAAAGTGCTTCATTCGAACCTACTAACCACTGTCAGAGCATTCTTCCCCTTGCACTAGCTGCAGGAATAACGTAAATAAATGTGTTAAACCAAGGTAAACAAAGGGAAGAACTCACTCTTGCACTGGCATTTTGAGGCTCTTTTTCACTGCTTGGAAAGGAATTATTATAGAAAACGTAACTTAGCAACGTAAATAAGCAATTAAAGTTTTCTTTAGTTGCTTTTTTTAAAGTTCATTTTTTTTAAAGTTAAAGTTTAAAGCAAATGAGCAGATTTCGGTCCCCCCTAGTTTTTACACGGCCTGTACTTCTGGCCGCCCCGCGCGGAGGCGGCAGCGCGGCTCACAGCGGCGGGCTGTGCCCAAACGCGCGGCCCCGAGCCGCCGAGAGGAGCCGCGGCCGCAGACGCTGCGCGCCTCCCAGCTGGCGAACCGGGCCGCGAAGCCGAGACGGAGCGGGCCGGGGGGCGGGGGGGGGCTCGGGGGTGAAGGGAAACCGTGCCCCCCCCCCCGCCCCCAAATCCCGGGACGCCCGGCACTCACCCCGGCTCCTTGAGCAGGAGCTGCCGGATGAAGTCCTTGGCGGCGTCGGAGGTCTCGCCGAAGCACCGCTCCTCGAACNCCCCGGCCCCGGCCCCGGCCCCGGCCCCCTGCCCTCGCTGTACTGTACACTTTATCCTCTGCAAACACGCGGCGGCGGCGGCGGCCGCCCTTCCCCGCCGCACGCGCCGTCTGCCTGCGATAAGGACGCAGCCAGGGCTGAGTTCATCCTGCCCCCGGGGCCGGCCGGGCCCGGCAACCTCAGCAAAACGCCATGTCCCCGGGTCCCCCCGCAGCCCGGCTAGCTCAGGGGGCACCGGGACCCCCAGCACGCCGGGGCCGCCCGCCCCCAGGGGGAAACTGAGGCAGGGCACGAGGCTGGCGTTTGCCCCATGTCTCCCCCAGCGCTGGCAGAGGACCCGGCGTCCTGCGGGCCGAGGCCCGTGCGCGGATGCTCGCCCAACACCACGGGCTCAGTCGGAGCGCCTGCGGCCGGCCCGGAGCTGGAGGGATGTGGTGGGGCCGCGGGCTCGCTCCCGGCGAGATGCAGTCGGCCAGAACGAGCTCATTAAAATTCATCCCGCTGCTCTGCGGCGCGGAGCGGCTATATATAGCCCGGGCCTGGCAGCGCGGCCGTGGGGCTGGGGCGACGTGCCGTGGGTGCCACCGAGCCCAGGGGGACCCCGCCGGGGCCCTGCCTCCCTCCTGGGCGGCCCAGCATCATCCCGGGGCTGCCACCGCTTCCAGGCCCAGCTGCGTTGGGAAGGAGGCGATGCTGCATGGGCCGCGCGGGAAGGCAGCCCGCGGGAACCGTGCGGGAACCGAGCTCGTGCCAGCAGGGAGGGACATGGGCTGGGGTGCAGGTGGCCCCCGGCGGGAGCGTCCCCCATCTCCAGCCTGGCCCCCCACCTCTGGCTTCCTGCCGGGAACTCATCATGGGAATAAAATCCTTCACACCCAATAAAATACCAACAGGCAGACACAGGCGGGTGGGAACTGGCCCCGTCTGCCCGCCGCCCCCCCCCGCTCGGAGCAGGGATGAGCACGTCCCAGAGGGGGTCTGGGACGCCTGGGTTCCCCCGGTGGACAGGGCGGCCCCCCCGGCTGCGGGGCGCTGGGAACGGCCGCGGCCCCTTCCGGCAGCCCCTGGCCCCGGGGGGCTGGAGGCAGCTGGGCCGCGGCGCCCTGCCAAGTCGGGCCGCAGCGCGGGGAGCTCGGCGAGACCACGGCGCCTTCCCGGGCGCCGGCCGCCCCCGCGCTGCACCGGGGGCTCTGTTCCCAGCCRGGGGGTGCGGGCTGGGCCCCCCCCCCGCCGCCCCATCCAGCTGCCCCACGCTGCTCTCAGCCCCCCTGGAGCCCAGCGGGATGATTCGGGGCAGCCGAGGGCACGTCGTGGGGCCTTTTGCCGGGGGGGCTCGTCGCCGGGGGGGGGGTCTCGTCTCGGCCTCGCCGTGCTCCCGCTCCCCTCCCTGCTGGAGCCCGGGGCTTGAACCCACAGCGCGCAGTGTCCGGTTACCCCTCGCCAGCTGCTGGGGACCGTCCCCCCCCCCCGCCCCCGGCACAGGAAATCCGTCCTCATGAATAGGGGCCGGGGCCCCCCCGGCTGCCGGGGGCCCTCGCCGGCTGGGCAGCAGCTCCCCGCCTAATCCCGGCTCCGGCGCAGGGGGATTTGCGGCCGCCCGCGCGCCCCGGCTCCATGAATGATTAACACGGGAATTAAGGGGCCTCGGAGACCCCCGAGGGGAGCCGGGGAGGGGGGGGGGCGGCGGCGGGGCGGGCGCTGCTGCGCCGCGGGGCTCCCACCTGCATCGTCTCCCGTGGGTCGCCTGGGTGCTGCCACATCCCGTGGGGCTCCCACCCCACCCGCCCCCCTCTCCCGTGGGGTCGCAGCCGCCCCCGCGGGGCTGCCCCGAGGCCGTCCGCGCCCCCCACGTGGCTGCCCCGGCGCCCTTCAGCACCTTGGACAGGGCGGCGGGGGGGGGGCGGCGGGCGCCGCCTTGCATCACTCCTCGACAGGAGCGGCCGCCCGAGCAGCGCGCGTCGCAAGCGGGGCTCTTTCCCAAGGCCAAAGCAAAGCCGGTCATGCAAATGTGAGGTTGCGAAGGGAAGTTTTTGCGCCTCCCTTGATCTCGCACGGCTCCGCCGCGGCACACGTCTGTTCTCGCAGCCCCTTTTCCTGATTCATACATTCTCAGCTTGCCGTTTTGAAACAGGTACTGGCTGACAGCAAACAGCAGACTTCCCCTTCCCAGCACGCTTGCAAGCTGCCCGTAAATACTGCGTCTGCTTTTGGGAAGCCACTGGGGGACTGGAAGCACACTGCACGCATCGAGTGTTTTGTAGCAACGACAGAAAAACGCACAGCACCCTACGGTGGGAAGCGTCCCACTCGTTTCACGTGCTTTCACTTGAAAGTTGCTTCATGGGAGGAAGACGGGCTCCTCTCAGGGAAACGCACCGCCAGCAACCGTGCCAAGGCGCTGCAGCCAGGCAAATAGAGGGCTCCTGATTTGCACCAGCTCTAAGTCGCTTCCCCGTTATTAATCACAAGTCGACAGAACTGCGATATCCCCTGTTCGTACCCTAACCGCTGCAGTTCCGAAACGCGATGCTTTGCAGAAAGCGAGCTCTGCTTGTTGTGCTTGTGCCGTGCTTAAGGCAACGATCGCCGCCGTAACAGCACTGCGAGCGCTGTCTAGTGATAGCGCAGCTAACGCCATAAAAACAGGAAAGCAAACTTCGGGGGGAGTAATTAGTCAATGTTTTGTGTAATTTGTAGAAGTCAGTGCTGTTCATTGGAATTCCCATACCTTGTTTTTCTGTTTATAATCTCAGGTAACAAGGCATTAGGACATTAGGCTGCGTAGCCTAATGAGGCTCAAATTTTAGCACTGGACTATGCAAAGCAAACACCAAACGAACAAGCCATTCCCCCAAAACCAACCCTCTCCCCCACCAGCTCATGCAACAAAACAACAAAAAAAGGCAATACATGTTTGTAGGGGATGTGTTATTGCCCATATCATAAAACTAGGGAGATTTTGAGCTCAAAGGAGGAGCAACTTTCAATCTCACCTGAAATAATAAACCTAAAAATAAAAATATAATACACTTCTACTAATAATGACAGATCCCAGCTATTCTACCCAGAAGAAGTAGTATACTTCACTAATATGTTAAGACAAAAAAACTACAGATGTGTTACAGAAATTTATCTTGTTTCTTTAAAGTTACTGACAGTAGCTAACTTTTTTTTTTCAGAACAATTTAAGGAAACAGGGATTTGGCTGTTACTGAATATTTCTTGTGAGGCAAGATTTCATTTTGCATAGTCACTAGAATACACCTTCAACAGAGTAAAACTACCTCCTGTTTCAAACAAACAAAGAAAAATCCATTTTTTCGGCAGTTACTGCTTTCTGATAATAAGCATATACATCTATTTACAGGCACTCGCAGCGACTGAATTCAGACTAGAGAGCAGTATTATATCATCCCCTTTCAACTTCCTGTTTTGTTACATGGCATTCGGTATCTCTCCGTGGAGAGACATCCAGATTTGATTTAAACATGTCTATCTATAAGACTTAATATATATGCACAACACGGAATTTTACCGTTCCTCTTGGTATTTTATTTGAATGCTTAGTTCTTACGATTAAAAAAAATCCTTTTTAAATGTAACGGGGTTCTGCTTCTGGTCACTGGTTCCCGTACATTTTCCTGATAGCCATTTCATAACCAATACTTCCTTCCTGTGAAGCTATAAAGTACGATCAGATTACCTCATGGTTTTCTTTCAACTGAACTAAACCACTCCAGCACTTTAAGATTCTACCTCTAAATGATTTTCATCAGCCCCAATATAATATTCAAGTCTCTTTCTTTCACTGTCCAATTTTTAGTATTTTTTCTGAAAATTTGGGCAAAAGACCTTTATTCACAAGAGAGTCCCCCATTCTGCCAATACTGTTGCCGTTCCCTGTTCTTGATACCTCATTTTTCATTGCATTGCATTAAAATATATATATTTTTAATTACTATCATAATCATTATTTCTCCTTTTCCCCATTTGTCATCATTAAGTCTAGATTTACTTTCAGATCACCAATGAAGCATTAAATAGTACTGGACTTGGTACCAAACTTTGTGCAAAAACACAATACCAATCAGCCAACATTGTTTATAACGTATTAAGTGCTGATGCTAATGTTTCTGGGCCACTGAGATTCTGTAGGAAACCAACAATAAGGAGGAAGTGGTCTTTCTTGTCAACCTTCAGACTGAGATCCTAAAAACTCACTTTAGGTCATTCAGTACATGCTTAAAAGTTTTTTTTTTCTATTGCTATTTATATATTTGCATTTTTAAGGAACTGGTTCCAACTCTTATACCAGTGACTTTTATTGCAAGTTTTCAGTTTTCATTTCTCCTGGCATTTTATTATTTCCATTTTTTTTAAAAGGAACTGGAACTACTTATTGGAGTAATGGCTTAGAAAATTTTTTGTTCCTAACTTTTGCTATAGACTGACACATCCATAAGATACTGAAAATGGCAAAACAATTCAGATGTTTATTTTAATTCAGACGGTTTATTAATAAAAATATCTTAACATATCAGTGGTACTCCTTAACATGTTATTTTTAGTAACATACTGCTTTCATATCTTTTTCTTAATTTCAGATAGTATTGCTAATAACATAAAAATTTCTGGCATTTTGGGAGAATTTCATGAAGTGGGCCATTGCAGCTTATCGAATATTGGTTCTATTTTGGGGAAGTCTTTAGTTCTTGTTCTTTCAGCAGTTTCATTTCTTGTCCTGAGTTTTGACTTTCAATCTACCGTCAATTATACAAGGTTAAGGGGGGGTAAAAACACAGAAGTCCCCCAAAGTCCAACATAACTTTAGATCTTGTAATAGTTTTCTTCACTATAGCTAATCAAGCTAGATTTAGGAGAGTAATAACTTTATATAATGTTTAATATTTTTGGCTAACAACGTGAAGTGTAGTCCTGAAGGAGATCTGAATTAATTTGTCTAAATATCCTGCTGTTGCAAGTAAGCCACCTCATCAGATCATCTGACTCAGACATTTCTTGATGAAATCATATTTAATTTACCTACGGATGTGAAGCAAAACATAAGAAAAAGTGCAATCTTGTTTTCTTTTTTCTAAAAAAAAGGAAGTTGTCTTGAAAGCTGTCTGGTTTTAGTGATGTAACCTCTCAGATTTTATTAATTCATGTCTCCTCTTTTCATTTGATGAGATGGATCCGTCTAGCCTAGTCTGGCTTTTCACTGTCAGCCGAAAACGCTGCAATGATTCAAATTGTGATTAGGTCTATCACGGATGCTTAAAAGAGGAAAAATAACCACAGCTGTTTGAGTGCACAGCGGAGCACTTTACATGGCTCCTGATAGTCTCATGATACTTAGCCCATTCGCGCTGTTCAGTTCAAGCAATGCAATGGGGATGAAAAACTTCTGCCGCGGCTGGCTGAAACGGGAGGTGTTTGAGCGGGAAGTGTTTGAGCGGGAAGTCTTGCGCAGTTTTTCCGCGAGACGCCTTCTCCTGAGTCAGCCTGGCAGCCTGGGCGAGCGGCCAGAGCCTCCCGCCGTTCCCGCCCAGCGGCGGCGCCCGGCTGCGCAGGAGCCGGGCCGCGCCCGGGGCTGCCCGCCCTGCCCGCAGCCCTGCTGCCGCCCGCGCCGGGAGCGCGCGGCTGCGCTCTGCCAGCCGCTCCCGCTTCCTCGGCCCCCGAGCGCCAACCGCCGCCAGCACCGGTAACGGCCCCCGAACGCGAATCGCCGCCAGGACCGTTAAGGGCCCCCGAGCGCCAACCGCCGCGAGGACCGTTAACGGCCCCCGAACGCGAACCGCCGCCAGGACCGGTAACGGCCCCCGAACGCGAACCGCCGCCAGGACCGGTAACGACTCCCGAGCGCGAACCGCCGCCAGGACCGTTAACGGCTCCCGAACGCCAACCGCCACCAGGACCGTTAACGACTCCCGAGGGCGAACCGCCGCGAGGACCGTTAACGGCTCCCGAACGCGATTCGCCGCCAGGACCGTTAACGACTCCCGAGGGCGAACCGCCACGAGGACCGTTAACGGCCCCCGAGCGCGAACCGCCGCCAGGACCGTTAACGACTCCCGAACGCCAACCGCCGCGAGGACCGTTAACGACTCCCAAGCGCGAACCGCCGCGAGGACCGTTAACGGCCCCCGAACGCCAACCGCCRCCAGGACCGTTAACGACTCCCGAGGGCGAACCGCCGCCAGGACCGTTAACGGCTCCCGAACGCGATTCGCCGCGAGGACCGTTAACGACTCCCGAGGGCGAACCGCCGCCAGGACTGTTAACGACTCCCGAACGCCAACCGCCGCCAGGACCGTTAACGGCCCCCAAACGCCAACCGCCGCCAGGACCGTTAACGGCTCCAGAGCGCGAACTGCCGCCAGGATCGGGAGCCGTCCCCGAGCGCGAACTGCGGCGGGGACCGTTAGCCTTTAGCCCCCGAGCGGCAGCCCGCAGCGCTCCCCACAAGCTCCCCGGCTTGGCGAGCGCAGCCCGCGGAGGGAGGTCTCGGGGCGGGCCGCCGGGGAGGACGACGGGTGCCCCGCTGCCCTGGGGTGCGGAGGAGGCTGGGGGAGCGCAGGTGGGGCTGGGGAGGAACAGCCGCTCCCGGGCAAGGCAGAAGGGGCCTCAGCAGCCCGAGGCGGCTCTCGGGCGCCCTTCGGCACCGCCGGCTGCCCAGGCGCGCGCCTGGTCCCGCCAGCCCCGGCCGCGTCCCCGCTGTGCTTGGAGGCGCTGCCTCTCCCGGGAGCGCTTGCGGAGAAGCTCACAGAGGGATTGCTTGCGCGTTTTACACATTCTTATGTAGGCTTATTTTCTAGTCACGCAAGGAAACCACTCATCAAATACGACGTTGTACTTTTTATCAGGTAACAATGACAAGCAACACACAAAAATCCGATGAAAACAGAAGTAAACGTAAAAAAGAGATGGAGGTGAGCGGTTTTGGATGAGGAGGGGAGGGAAGACCTGGACCCTACTTCTGGCCCCGGGCAGCCAGGCAACCCCTCCAGCCCTGTGTTCTTCACTGGCATTGCTGTGGGTTCCTGCTGAGGACGGGGCTAAGAGCTCTAGCTCAGTTCATGGAGGCTAACAGAGAGTTGTATGGCTTTCTCGTATGAGAAGATTGTAATATTGCTCTGTTTGAAGATCAAGAAAATTGGGTATGCTCTGCAACACAGTTATGTAGGGCTTCTTGAGAGTGGCTGAATTATACCAGCTTTTATGAGCAAAAGTCTCAAGTTGGTATTTCCCTCGCACTCGCCTACCACTAAGATGTTGTGCTTGCTTGTGATGGAGAATGTTGACACTGTGGAGCCAACAGTACTTGCACTTTCTCTGAAAACAGTCTCTCAAGACCTTTTTAAAAATCTGTAATTGAAGTCTGCCTGTGCTGAGCTTGTTTTAAGCCCTCGAACCTGTGTTTTTCATGTGCTCTGTTACTAGAGTGAAGCTTCAGAAAATCCACAGTTGTCCTCCCTTGAAAAAACAGATCTGGCTTTTTCTGAGGGCTCGCATTCCGTTTATAAACCTGAACCTCTGGAAAAGGTTTTAAATGGTGATGTATTAAATATACTCCAAAATAATTGTTACATTAATTAAATATTTGGATGTTGAGATKAACTGATTCATTCAGACTTTTAAATGACTTTTTTTTCCTGTTAATAGAGATGAACAAAGAGATTAAGAACTTGCTATCAAAATATGCCCACATTTTAAGGCAAGTTAACTTYGTACTATTTGTACAGCACTCTTCTAACTAAGATAGGTTTCTGTAGCTGCAGTTTAAAGAAACTAGCACTGTAAACTCTCACAGACCTTGAAAAAACCTCCTGTTTTCTGTTACAACAAAGAACTACTTTCGCCATAAACTGTGTTTTGATAGAAAACACATTTTTAAGTAAAGCATCAAAGCAGTTCTAAGTAGTAGTGAGAAAGTTAATGGCTTTGGTATTGATTTTAACTTCAGACTTTTTTCAATTAAGTGACAGAGCAGCGATGGATGCTTCTTATGTCCAGGAGCTTGATGGAATCTTGAAGGAAGCGAAAACCATAGAAAACCACTTAAAACAGAAAAGGGGGAGTCTGAAGCAGAGATTCACAGTGATCGCAAATACTCTGCAAAGCTAAATGGAGTTTGTTAGACTGAAATGCAGAGCAAAACTGTTGTACATATATTTTATGTGCAGTAATATAAACTACAATAAATGCTACARTGTTTCATAAATAACTTCTGTAAATATTTCTAGCAGTTCAGGAAACTTTCAACAACTTAAGTAGCAATTTGTTTTTGAAATAAGTAAATATATACAATAAATAGGGTAGTGCTAGTAACAAACAATACTAAATTGCCATCTTAAATCCTATGATTTCATGGGATTTTATACATTAAACCATCTTTTCTTACTTTTTGACCCATTGTTTAGGCTATACCTATGCTTCCATCCCTAGAAAATACTGGAAGTATTTACAAAGAAAACAGAAGCAATTTTGCGTTGCTTGACCTCAAGGTTTTGGAAGTACTGAATTCAGAAGTAGTCACGGTATTTCTAATGTGAATATTAAGGATTTTTTTCTTTCACAACCAATCTTTCTATAACAATACAGAAATATTTCTATGAAACATAAAATTTTGCTAACTATTTAAGTGAAGACCTCTGATTATTTTGCATTAACCATTTTTTATTTTTTTCCTACTGTAGAAAATATTTTGGTGCTAAAATCCTAGTAGAATACACTGGGAATCTTAATTCCATTTTTGTCTCAACATAAATAGACTGAAGAGATCAGACTGAAGAGTTTAGAAACAGGAGAGTTCTAYAAAGAATATTACTTTGGGAAATGTATAAAGAGGTATAAAGTCCTAATTTGAAAATACAATTTAATACTTGTATAGTTTTTCTAATAAGATGAAGGCAATTTTAATATAATCATAAAAACATATATTCAAAACTTTGCTGGTAATGTCAGTAAATGACTAGGTTAACACTAGCTAGAATATTACACTGCTGTTTTACTTTGTCATTTTGATATATCAGTATTGTTTGCTGAATATACAGTTTGTTTAATGATGCTTATGGAGTTCTTTGAGCAAATTTTCTTTCTTGTCATTTGACTGTGTTAAAAAGATGAAACATTAAACGTATAAAGCTTTATTTGTACAAATTGTCAGGTTAATGTAATAAAGTGCTAGATAGCTGTGCTGCTAGCATAAGTGACATTTATGTCTTTAACCCAGTATTGTGAATTAATTTTCTCTTTACATCTTTTCAGACTTATTCAATCCTACTTTCCCCCTTTTAACAGATAAAAGTCACAATTGAATGTAACACCCATCAAACTGATACTATTTAAAACAAATAATTAGAGAAACTGGACATCCAGGGCGAGATTTTCCAAGGTATTTAGGTACCTAAAGATGCAGACATGTACTTAGTAGGATTTTCAAAGTTCCTTAAGCATGTAAGCACCTTACATGCTTAGGAAGTTTTGAAAATCCCATAAGGTGCCTATCTGCATTTTTAGCATCTGAGGACTTTTAAAAATCTGGCCACCAGTCTACATCATATTTTACAGATCTGTTACTTGTTCCTAACAATTGCATCTGGTTTCATAATCAATCTTGGAAATGCTGTTTAAATGGGACAAAGTGGGAGAAGAAGAGAAGATTTTGGAAGATACGTTTTCTAGAATATTGCACTAAGTGTTTCTAGAATAATGTGCTATGGTCATTTATAATGATTATAAAAAGCAGAGGTTAAAACTGTCGTATATAGATTTTTAAATTCAGGCAGTTTACCTATAGTTATTTATGCAAGCATTTAAATAAAAACAACATGGCTTTCATTAGTGTTAGATACCTACCTGTTTTCCCAAAGTCAAAAGGGATTTGCTTCATTGCATCTGCTCATGCTTAGGAATATTATGCAACTTTTTAGATCAACTAGTTTTACATCATCTAGATTTATGTGACTAATATATCCCAGCTGCAGAACTCTGGCTCTAGGATTAAGTATCACTAAAAAGCAGAACTTAGAATTCTAACTACCACTGGATCACATAATCTAAATTTCTTTCATTAGGGGATTGAGAGGGCACAGACCCACGTTACTGGTGCAGTGGTTTGCTCCATTTTTTTCTTCTAGACCATTTAAAAATATAGTTTTACTGTTTTCCTATTTATCTGGATTAATAATGATGTTTGTATACTGCTTGCCTCTCTCATATATTTCAGTATTTATTGGGAGAAACAAAGTTATTTACTCTCATCATCTGAAATGAACCTACAAGCTCTTTCATTCTGTCACTGAGGAATGAGCTACCCATGGAATCCAACTGGCACCTATCCCATCACTATCCACTTTCCAGTTTTAATGAGGGAGGTTTGAAGTGAAAATTAATTGGCTTTAAAGCTGCCAAATCTGATCAGTAAAGCTCAACTGGTAACTACGTTTCCTTTAAGCTTCCCCTCCTGTTGTTTAAGCTGCAGTGCCTTAGTAAATTAAAAAGAATGTCTAAGATCACAGATCAGTAACAGAATATAAATGGACTTTAAAAAATTGCAAAAACATCTGAGACCAAAGTTCTGACGTTCTTGAGGTCAAGGGGATTTTTGACAGTGAGTCTCTTGCATTGCTGACCTTGCTGTGAGTGCCTTCACAGTCCTGAAAGTGCAAGTGATGAAAAACTAACATTCAGTTCCTCTCATTGCCCGTGCATTGTCTAAAGCACAATGTTTAGCAAGGGGAATCATGTGTGTTACAAGCTAGAAATTAGATAGCTTGAGTTAGTATGATGTTGGGTGGAAAAAAAGACCTGAGATACRTTAACTGCAGGATAGCAATAAGACATAAAAGGATAATTATTATTCTTTACAGTTAGGTCATAGCTGAAGAGTGGGTCTGCTTTAAGGTCACTATACCTTATTAAAAACAAACTAGACACAGTCCACACTGGGAAACATGAATAGTAAGAGACTAAGAATATACGATTGATGAGGAACAACTGAAGCAGTTGAGTTTGTCTAATTTAGAAAAAAAGCAAGTCATGGGAAGACATGATAACAGATGAGATATAAAAAGGACAGTAGTCAGGTGTTCATTGTCTTGTGGAAAGAACAAGAAGAAATCAGCTTAATTTGCAGCAGAAGACTTAGGGTGAATAGGAAGTAAAGCTGTCCCATTCTAAGGACACTGGGATGGGTTACCTAGGGTATTGCATATGCCAGCTTGCTCTCTGTCAAGGGATAGGGCAGCTTTTAAGAGTTGCTTAGTAAAATGAAACAAAGATAGCCATCACAGTGTGGGTGCGAAATGGTAGCAGCTTCTCTGCATCCTGAAGGAACGGGAATAGCTCCATCTTACTTTGAATCAGCAGGGCATAGCTGGTCACTGGTCCTCCCCTATCTGATTTCATGGTCTAATTTGGTGTGACAACCAATATTCCTAAATTCTTGAGATTCTTGGAGGTGCAAAATGGTTGCTTAGATTTTGAAACAAAACAAAACAAAGCAAAAGTATTTCTGACAAGTGAAAACGCTGACATAAGGTGACAACAATTTTTAAAAGAAAATTTCCTTGAAGCCCTGGCTACCTCAGTACACAGGTACATCTACTCCCCCTTCTTCCAACTCCTCCAGCTATAACTGGCAAATAGTGATAAGACACTTTTTCCACCAGTGGAAATGTATGCTTTAACTGACTTGGTGCTTCAGCTGCTAAATCTCTAAGCATGAAATGATACAGCAATTTCTTGGGTAACTTTTAAAAAACACCTTGAAGATTAAAAGGTTTAAGAAATGCTCACTATTAATAATCTGCTATCAAGATCTGAATACATTTGTGTAGAAATGCTTGGCTTCCTGCAAGTGGGGAAAATTATTATGAACATTACAAATTATTTAATATTGAGTACGATACAACTATTATGCCCCATACAAGACTCTTCAGTAAAGGCTTGTCTGGYAGACCAGAAACACCCGGGGTGTTAACGATGTGTCATGTTGCTCACCTGGGCCAGCTGCGTGAGGCTCTAAGGGCTGCTGAGCCGCCCCTGGAAGGTTTCCACTGTGCCCCCCTGGCTGGGAGCGCTGGCTGCTGGGCTGGCGCTGTGCTGTGCTGTGCTGTGCTGTGCTGTGCTGTGCTGTGCTGGCTGCTTCGCCCTGCCTTGCTTGGGCAGACCTTCCTGGCTTTTATTCTGAAACGATGGTGTCAGTCTGCTCTCGCCAATGGCTCCATCGGTGCTCGCTGCACACTACCATCCTAGCACCAGTACCTTTCCCAGGCCATCTTGGATCCGATGCCTTCTTCTGAGCGGAACATGTTTTCCAAAATCCTCTTGTCTGCCATCGGCCTCCTGCTTGCTAATTTGCAGCATTTCCTCTGCTCTTTGATGCAATTAATCCCAGGTAAAATGAATAAACAAAGAAATCCTTTTATTTCATCATCCTGGAAAGGGGTTTTCTGCTCCCTTGCTGTTAAGAACTGCTGCTGGCACAGGTCGGTAGAGCAATTTTATTTCTAATAATCAGAAAACAGGAACTAAACAATTCAAAGGTGTTTGTTAGAAGTCAGAAATTCTGTTATATATTAAAAAAAATAAATAGGAGAGACAAGTGCATTGCCCAGATTCCCTCAGATTATGAGCAGATATTGATGATTTAGTGCTGGAAAATCAGTAGGCAGCAGACTGTCTGTGCAGGGAGCCGGCTGTGAGAGGGCTGTGAAAGGGAGAGGACTGTTTGGAGCAGCGACATCACTGGAGCTTTGATCTGAACGTACAAGTGGAAAACTACTGCAGGGGATTTCTGCATCCTTGTAGGGCTCAGCAATTTACACCATTATTGCACAATTTGATCTGCTGCTTTTTTCTAGCATCGTGAGATCTCTTATCATGAAACAGGGAAGCAATAAAGATCGGGACTTAATTCACCAGAATCTCTGTCAGTCTCTTCCCCCAGCTCCCAGAATCAAAGGATCCAAAGCAGCATCAAAAGATCTGAAAGGTTCTGAAACCTGCCTTCTTGTGCTGTCAGTGCATATCCATGGATACAAATTTAAGGAAAGTCTGGAAGGTTGTTTTTTAACCACATCTGTTCCTAAAATGGTGTGAGGCATGACAGAGTATGTGTCACCACACAGTGCTGTGAGATGCAAGGCAGAAAATTTAGAGGTAGAGTTATTTAATACAAACTAAATGACAAATATTATGTCTAGCTTTTGGAATGTTAGATAAAACAACCTATTAGTATTTCAGGGTGTGATAAAGTACTTTGGTGCTGGGGAAAAAAGCCCTATGTGTGTAAGTGTATGATATTCTGGTCTGCTAGCAGACGGCAAAAACTACTGCCATTTAAGCTGGGGTTCTCTACTAAATTGTCTTGCACCTTTTTCATTTTGCTTCAATTGCCTTTGAAGCTGAACTGCATAGGAATGTGGATAGCTGTGTTTCTTGTCTTGATTATCTGATTGATATAAAAAGCCTAAAATTTTGTGCCTCATTCTTTATATCATGATGAAAATTACAGATCTGCCCTGACTTCTACTGAGGTCTTGTTGAAAAAGCTTGTTGATTTAGAATTTTCTCAATTGAACTAAAAGGTGGGAGTGATGAATCACAAATATGAGACACCCCCCTCCCCCACCCCAATATTTGTTTGGGCAATTGAGTGAAACAGTGATAATAAAATCAAAGTGAATAAAAAAATCTACTCATCTGATGTCTTTTCTGACATCAGCTGAATTTTGATAGCTCACCAGTTATTCAGTGTGTTTCTAAAATAAGTATTTCAAGGACTTGATTGTGTGAATCAATATTTAACGAAGAATTCATTACACTCTTCATGTCATCAAAAATACCCAAGTGCAGAATATATTTCTAGAGGTGTCTTTGGGGAATCAACTGATATTTCATATTCAAGAATATGTACAGCTCACTTTTATAAGAGAGAAAAGCCACCGACCCCATCTCCCTTTGACACGCCTTTCTCTCCTCCTCTTCTCCATTCCTCTTCCCTATGTTCTGCTGTTCCTTTCATGTTCTTTTCTGTCCCTCTGCCCTTTAGCAAGGAAGCGGGTCACTGAGTCACTGACAATGGGAAACCAACAAGCTAGATGGACTAAGGAGCCAAGTACGGAGGCTTCCCTGCAGACACAGGGCAGGTGCAACAGCTTCTGTTCAGAAGTCAGTGTGGGACACTCAGGTGAGCTGAGGGATCCAGTCCTGGTGAAGGCTGGGGGAGCAGCAAGTTTTAGGTAACATGGAAATTGTAGTCCAGAGATGAGGTCTCAGGACATGTCAGGTCTCCAAGATGGCAGGCTGTAAACTCGTGCTGATTTTAAGGCATGATGCTCAAGCCAATATAGTAAGCCCCACTGAGACTGCAGCGGCTCTGGGTGGCTGCTTGCATAAATTCTTTTACCTTGGAGTGCCGTCAGAGCAATCATATGTCTGTCTCTTAAAGATCACAGAAAAAGCTGTTTCTCAATGCTAGCAGTCAGTATTTCAATTTACATGTAGCTCAACATTAAAAAAAAAGTCTCTTTCCTCTTCTGCAGAGATTGGTGTCGTCTTGGGTAGCTGGATGTTAAGAGGATTTAGAGGTTTAGGTCTACATGTCCATTCACTTCTACATTATATAAATAATGATTCATTAAAAAACATCAGGTTGCCTAAAATCTCTGCAGAGAACCTGTCTGACTTTACATACACATACACTAAGCTTTCTCAAATGCTGTTTTGCTCTGTAGATGATCACTGAGAAAATCCCCAATAGCTATCTAGTTCCTAGATCTGACTAGTCATTTGCAATAATGAGGCAGCTGATATAACACAATTAAAAGATCCAATTTTTTGTGTTGTGGCAAGTTTAGTGAAGGTAGGTTTTTTTTCCCCCTCTCTTTTCCTCTTCTGTTTCTTGTCCTGAATCTCTTCAAAACTAATTCATTAGAGCAAATGTTGCTTGTACAGCATTTTTTTCCCTTTGGCTTTTCAGAGCTACCCTAGAATGGCTTGTCAAGTTTCTGAAAACTTCTGGCTGGTCTGGGTATCATGACCTGACTACGTTTTGACTGAGTTGCTGTTAGGATGTTCAGCCTGTCAGTACTTCTTAGCAGGAAAGATACTACATTATAGTGGTATGCTGGTATGACTTGTTTCTCTTTCTCTGGCCTGATAGAACAACAGGGTAATAACTTATATATTCTTGTTGTATATAGCCTGCTCTTGGTCTCTTTCTAGAAAATGCCTTGAAACCTTTTGAACAGTTGTGGCTATCCAAGTTCAAGACAGATGAATTCTAACTAAATCAGATTTCAACAAGGATTATTAAGGTGATCAGGGGAATGGAAAGCCAATCATAGGTGAAGGGAGACTAAAAGCTTGGTTTGTCTTGCTTAGGAAGAGATATGATTGCCGACTATAAATACAGCATGGGGTAAACACAAGTGAGGGAGAACTACACAAGCCAAAGAACAGTGCTGACACCAGAACAGGGTGATGAACTCTCTTGTAAACCAATTCCTTCTGCAAATTAGAAGGATTTTTCTATTCATCTGAGCAATGTGTTCTGAAACAGTCATCCAAAGAAGGGAGAAGTTCCAGGAAGCCTAGCAACTTTTAAGATCACATTCATACATATGGCTTTCTGGGACAGGAAGTAACTAGAGTAGATGACTCAGGAGGTCTTTTCCAGTTCTGTGTTCAGGCTCTTCTGTGAAGTATTTCTCCAAATTCCCATTTGTAGTTATGCTGTTCTTAGTGAAGTTTTTTTCTGTAGTGCCATCTTGGTCATGCCATCCTTGTTTCCACTTGGAGGCAAAAATGTCTCCTTAGGGACATGCCTCTCATTTTTCTGTGTATTTTACACCTTTACAAGCTTTATCTTGGCCTACTAAGGCAGCATTTCTCCAAATGCTGGTGGCAATCACTAAACCTGCCAGGTGTCAGTTGATGTGAAAAGCCTCTACTTCTTTATGTCTAAGGAACTATTATGGGGCGCTAATGTCAGGGTCAGATTGAGTGATTCATATGGGATTTAATTAGAACTTAATTGAATTCTAAGAGGGAGAGGATGTTGGTAGTTGCAGGTTAATTGCTTTAGCCCTGCAGCCTGAATTCTTCATCTAGCTGATTTACCATATTAGAGATGTAAGAAGGATTTGAGGATTGGCAAGCTGGAGAACAACTATAAAGGGATATTGCAATTTACCTTCCTGTGTGCCCAGAACTCATTCTGCCTATGGCTGATCTAAAGAAGCAAGCTAAGAAAAATGCTGTGTGCCAACATAATTATTTCTAAAATACTCTCTTGTTCTGGAATAACAAATTTTCTCTGTAAACCTGAATATGTGGTTTCAGAGGCTCACGGACAAATTGTGCAGCAGTTTCACTTAATCACCTGGATTAAAGAAGGTAGGCTAGAGGAAGTGTCTGCAGTGGTGAAAGTGACTGGTCTAGCCAGAACAAATTGCTACATCAAAAAAACGGAAGGAAGTTCAATATTAATCTGAAATTTCTATAGTGTATGGTCTTGTCTATACTAGGACTGGTTTAGGAATGGATTTCTATATGCCAAGCTGTTCTTGTTTATTGGTGTTTCACTTACAGCTGCATCTTAGTCAGCTCCAGTTTAGTTCAGGGCTGAACGGTCTTATGATAAGGATGCAGCAATGTAGCAGAGCAACTCCTCTGACCTGTGACATGGAGCCTTCGTAGATGAGGAGGTGCTAGTGTTGGGAGGGAAGGTGACAGCCCCTGTAGGTAAACCCACCTTTGCAGCTAAACAGATTGCTGAAACAATCCCTGTGTTGACAAGGCTTTGCAAGCCAGGCTACTGGAGCCAATAACCAACTGTGTGCTGTTAGCACACAGTGTTCCCTTCACTTCATGCTTCCGTGAGGCTTGTGTCCTATAACTTGACTAATAAGGGGGATACTGCAGCCAACTTTTGACCAAGGGGCTCCATCAGAAATTGTTTTCTTCTATAGTTTATATATTTACTAGGTCAATGCATTAAACGTGTTCTGTCCTGTCCTTAAAGTGCATATCAGCTCAGTTTGATTTGTATTTTTTTTCTTCTCCCTTGCAAGGGGAAGAGCCAGCAACTGTCTTTTCGAGCTTCTGAAATCAGATTGTACTGGCGAGTTTGAGAACTGCCCTGTGCACCTCACAATAGTCTGTGCACTTCCACTTTACTGCATTTCAAGTGCTGCCAACTAAGCAGAGCTCTCCACATGCAGTGTAGGTAGAAAATGTGACAACTCAGATGCTCCCAAGGCTTTGAGTTCTTTAATATTGTATTTATAACACATGCTGTGCAACAAGTTACAGTTGGCCTGGATCTGCAGATGTGCACCTGGGACTCCTCTGGGATGTTCTTTAGTGAATCCCCTCACCTTTTTCTGGAAGATACTTTGCACTATGGACAGGGAAACTGGTTGTTTGGCTCAGCAGAAGATTTTGTATGGTTTTGGTAAAAACAGCATAATGCTTTGAAGAAACCTAATGCCACAGTCTATCTCTGCCCCTACACTCCGATGCTGGGAGATCATGAATTTTAGCCAACCGTTTTAAAAGGGATATCAGCACTATGAAATTTCTTCACTGTAAAAGGATTAGCATTAAAAAAAAAAAAATCACCCATCAGGTTTAGCTGCAAACAATGCTGGTTCTTACTGTATGCAACCTTATAGCACAGGTTTTTCAACACTGTTCCAGAAACCCCTGGTGAAACCCAGCTTGGATTAAGTCTTAGCCACAGGTGGCTAAAGCAGCACTGACAATGATTTGACCTGGATATTGCTTCTTGTGAAATTGTATGTTGCTGCATTGATGATTTCCATCCACAAGCAGCAGTGAGCAGTCTGTCTAATATAGACCTAATTCACAGATGTTAATGCCAGAGAAAACAGCTGTGATTTAAACTGGCACAGCAAAGGCTAGAGGCCATACACAGCAATTCTTGCATCCATTCTGATGGCACAGAGTTGAAATGAACCATACCTTTAATTGCCGTGCTCCAAAGTCCCAAAACAATGGACATGGCCTTGKCCTTGTCCTGTGGTCAGCTTGTTTGATGTTGCACCATCCTTGCTTTACTCTGTAAGCTTTACTGCATAAGCTTTTGCAATCAAGGACTTCATGCAACAATTTTCTTATTCTGCGAATATAGAAAAGGGAGTAAATCTGGGTCTATGGCGGAATCAATGATGAGGATGGCTATAAAGATTAAAGACTGGACACTAGTGACTGGACAGTAGAAACACCTAAGTAAAATCTTACTGCAGCAAAGGTAAGAAGATCAACAGCATATCCTGTTTAAGCATCACGTCTTTTGGTATGTTCCTGTTTTTTTTTCTGCTCTCTGCTTTAGATCTGGAAACTCCTTGGGTAGTGGTTGTTTAGATTACAAGTCCTGGGAAATGTCCCAATATGCATAGTTTCTTCTGTCTCTAACATATCCATAACTGTGACACCAAGGTGGAGTTAGAAGGTATTCCAGAATGTAGCTCTTCCTGTCTGAGGGGTGCCTAGCTCTGCCTTGCTTTTGGCAGTGTTGTGGCATGGAGGCAACACGCACTGCATTACAAGGTGCTTAATTGCATCTTCCTGATGCTGGCTTTGCTCTGTAACACTCAGACTAGCTTCTCTGCCTCTTTCCTTAGAGGACCACTTGTCAGGAGTCACTGGGAGATTATTTTAGGGCTCCTCCTCAGCATTACTGTGCATCATCCCTGTTTGCAACAGATTATTCTGTAACCTTACAGGTTCTCATAACAAAGATCCACATCTTACTTCATGTCAATTACTTATTGAAATAAATTCTAACTGTAGGCTTCCTTTAATTAAAAGAAAAGTTCCCTTCTTTCCTATCATCATATCTCTTATAACCTCCTTTGGTCTGCAGAACAGGTGTCTCTAACGGATTAGCTACAGTAGCGTTAAATCCACTGGATTTTGAGCTGTGGACATGAGGGGTATTACGGGAACACAGCTTTAGTGTGAATATCCACTACAGTTTGGCTGCTTGCAGAATACTGAATGCTCATCTCAGACATCCAAACTTGAGCTCTAGCAATTGTCTGTTCATTCCAGTGAAAATTTTATTTACCTGCTTTTTGCTCTCATTGCTTTCTTTGCAGATCTAAAGAATTTCCTGTCCAGACCAGCAAAGGAGGAAATCACTTTCCACAGCCACAGAGGTTTGCAATGCATCTCGCCCTTAATACAGACGGTAGAAGAGACTCCTCAGCCCATCCCAACAAAAATCAAAGGACATATTCCCAAATGGATTAATGGCAATCTTCTGAGGAATGGGCCTGGGAAGTTTGAGTTTGGTGAGGAGAAGTAAGTCCAGGTTTGAGTCTGTCAAATATTTCTGGCCTGAGCACTGGCTAAATCTGAAGGGGATCCTCCAAAATGTCTCACTGCTGTTTGGAACATCTTGTAGCTGCTTTTTAGATCAGGCGAGGAGGAAATGCTTAATGTTATCATTCCTTTAAGAACAGCTGCTCCCTCATCTAGAAACTCTGTGGGCTCTCTGTAAACAGGAGTGTGGTTAACTGTTAAGGTTGGAGAATCTGAGTCACAGAGAGGCTGTAACCTTCTCAGAATCATATAGCGAGGTATCAGAGCTCGGGATTAGAACGTAGATATTCCTAGTCCTGTGTCTTTAATGAAAGTCCATTCCTCAAGCACTCTGAAATGCGGGGCAGGATTTGTAAAATTGATTTAAAAATTAAAGTTGTTTTTAAAGCAAAATCAACTTTAAATCAAATCCATCTTATTTTTAAAATAATGTAATTAGTATTTTAAGAAGGCAGCCACTGCCTCTGGCTTGGGATCTGCCATCCTAGCAAACTGACAAAGCTAGCTCTTCGCGCAAAGCTGATGGTAGCAACTAGCCGAAGGTGGTCATTTTAACATATTTCCAGAGATAGAATTTAAGATTTTTCTTAAAGTCTTAGAAAAACTTTTCTCCTTTGGGGGAGAATGGCATCCTTCAAATAGCTGAGAGCTCATGGTTCTGTCTTGTGCAGTTGGGCTTGCAGTAATAACTTCTATTCTTTTCGTGCAGTAAAGCACAATTTCTATTCCTTGTGAAGAAATCTGTGGAATGATTAGTTTACCAGTGTGATTACCATCCTCCAAAGCTCATGCACAGCATTTTCAGAAGTCCTTAAGTTCCACTTCCAAAATAATACAGGGAGCCCAGTTCTCCCTGAAAGTCAGTGCCTAATCTCAGGCCCCATGCTTGCAAATGTAGAGGCACTTGACTTGTTTCACTCAATCCACCCACTTTTTCAGACTCATTACAAGGCTATGTATGTTAGTGTTCAGGGGACCTGTGAGTTAGTTTGTCACAAACAACAACGAACMCCAAGGCAAGAGGGAGCAGTGCTGCAGGACATAATGCCGTGCCCAGCTCTTGTTCTTTTATTTTTCTCTGCTTGCAGATTTAACCATTGGTTTGATGGCATGGCCCTGTTGCATCAGTTCCAGTTGGAGAACGGCACAGTGACTTACCGGAGCAAGTTTCTGCAGAGCAGTTCCTACTTGGCCAACAGCCAGAACAACCGCATTGTGGCTTCAGAATTTGGGACGCTAGCAATGCCAGACCCATGCAAGAGTGTCTTTGGGCGCTTCATGTCACGCTTTGAGATACCACGTAAGAGGGTTTCTAAGGAATAAGAAATGTTCTGCAATTTTCTTGGGGAACTTGTGGTTAGGTCTGAGGGAAGCTGTGGGAAAGTCTTGTAGGTCTACTCTGAGCCCATATTTTTCCTTAGAAGATCATCCCTTGGAACAACAACAATAAAAAACACCATCCAGTTGGTGTCAAAATCAGCTGGGAGAGGCATATTCAGCGTAAGGTGTTAGTACCACTTAATGTTTTCACTCCAAATCAGACATGTGGTTCCTGCCTTGGAAAAAATCTCTTTGTGTATGGGGATGACTTGCAGACTGCTAGGTACTCTCAGTGCCAGAGGAAGCCTAGGAGTCCTTGATGTCCATATCCACTTGATACTTATCCCTCTGAAAACCCTGATGCAAATATGTGGTTTGCAGCCACATTCAGCTCACTTGATTTCACAGTTGGTTGTAAACCTCCAACAGAAATCTTTCCCCAGAGAACATCCTGTACAGTCCTGGTAATGAGCATTACAGTCTGTTGTTCTCCCTGAGACAGCCTTGCCCTTAAAACACCTTGCCTTTCTAAGCTTGTAGGGTAAGTGGGCTAATCCTTCCCTTCCTGTACTAAGGTGCAGGAGGTAGTATGAGTAGGGTGAGAGGGTATTGCACAGGAATGGAAGTATCATTACCTGTAGGATGCTGCGTACATCAGGTAAGAAATGGGCTCAATTTCAAGCAAAGTACCTTCCACTAAAAACAGAACAGACCTAAAATGTAGGACCATGTATGCCTTTCCAGAATGCATAAAAGGGAACAGCTCGGTCATTGTTGTGTGGATGAGTGGTGGATGTTGGGTTTTGACTTAACTGGCCATTCTGACAAAACCTTAGCATCCACATTAAATAGCCATTGAAATACTTAAAACTAGACTACCTTTTAGAATGCGTAATTAAATCTGCACCAGTTTATTCCAAGCTCCCTTATTTGAGGGTATCATTGTAAATAAATGAATGTGAGTTAGTCCACACCTTGGATAGCCTTTGAGGATGCCTTGGTTCTGGGAGCAGAGCTAGGATTTGGCACCCAGGAAACACTGCAACTGAAGTGATCTGGAACAATCAATGACTTCAAACTGCAGCTGAGTCTAGCCTAGTCATGCTTCAACAACTTGGTGCAACCAGTTACAGAGAGATCACCTCTCTGGGGTAGAAAAGCCTTCCATCACTGAAGAAGTACAGTTAAGAAGTCAAKTCACAAAACTTGCAGGTTGTAGCTTTGCACTTCCGTTTTGTTGTTTAATCAGTGCTTGTATGTCCCTTAAATTATTTTGCCCTACCACAAGGCCATGTTATTATCAGTGACCTGCCTCATGAACTACCTCAGAGCCCTTGCTCTTTTGTTCTTACTGTTTAGTACTGGCATCTTTGTCTGACCTTTTGGTGAAAGATACTTCAACTTTATCCAGCAATTGTTTCCCTTAGTTCAAGGTTCCAGCTGCTGTAATCATTTCCTTTAGTACCAGGAAGCCATATGACACCAATAGCTTACTGGTACCTAGCACTGGGCTCAAAGATGTGCAGCAAGAACATGTCCTTTTGCTTTTATCCTCGACTCACCTGTGCAGAGTTTCCTGAGTGCCTTTGTAGATTAGTGAGATTTTTAATCTATCACAGAGGGATTAGTGTCATTGCAAAGGGGTTTATTTGTTTAAACGTGTCTAATTTGCTGTTATGTGACCTGAGCTTAAACAAAACTGCGTGCAACTCTCGTATTTTGTTTCAGAGCCAAGTGACAATGCCAGTGTGAACTACGTTATGTATAAAGGAGACTACTATGTCAGCAGTGAGACTGTCTTCATGCACAAAGTCGACCCAGAAACACTTGAAACGAAGGAGAAGGTGGGGGCGGGTGGCATAAGGGGGTGAGCTTATGGTACAGGAGAATCACTCCCTGCTGTTGCTGAGGCCCTCTTAGCAACTTCTGAGGAGAGGGGGAACACAGGTTCTGGAATGAATGATCAGTGCAGCTCTGAGTGCAGCTCTTTGGTGTGCTTGAGTCCCTGAAAAATCTACTTAGCAATAAGGCAGCTCTGGTGAATGAAGATGCAGTCACTGCCTGTTGTAGCGGGCAAGGAGACAGACAGATGTACTCAATTTCGGTAAAGCTGGCATGCTTCCAACGCACTTGCTACTTGTCTGGACTTGCCTGCAGCTGCCCGTGTGTGAAGAGTAAGTGCGTACAGGAAGAAGTTACTAACATCACTGACTTTTAGATCTGTATTCCTGCCCTGTCTCTTTCCTCCTCTCTGCTCCTTTCATTTCCTTCATAGATTTTCAGCTCTMAACACCCCAGACTGGCCCTTCTTCAAAGTCTTGACTAAAACCTTTTTGTTGCAGATGGGCGGTGAAGTCAGTGTGCAACTCTAGCTGCCGCTTTTTTTCCCCTGTTCTCCTGCTAACAAATGAACAGGTCAGAGCTGAAGTCTTCCCAGATGCTCTGTGCATAGCCTCATTCAAGGGAGGCTGTGTTTTGGGGAAAGAGTATGACTTGTGAAACGGCAACACAAGCTATTCTTCCTTACCACTCCCCCCCCAAGTACACCCTTGGAAGGGATCTAGGTATTTGCTGGGTGGGACCACTGTGAGAAGAGCTACAGAGGGATTCTGGCATTCCTGATTTGGCAATAAACTGCCACCCCTGTATGTTATGATGGACTGTAATACCACAAAGCAGCAAGCTCGCTGCACCCTCGGCTCTCGAGGGAGGTATTCCAGCAGTCCCCACCTCTCTACAGGATCACTTGTGAGTCATGATGAAACTCTGTTTGAGACATAGCATACTACTTGCATATTGAAATGGAGAATTTGATTTGCTACTTTATTTGCTTTGTAACTCAGTGATGCTTTGTAAATTCAGCAATGAAATGATGCATGGGCATTTTTAGTTTCAGGATTTAGCTCTGCTGAGCCATCTGGTCATTAAAAAAAGAAAAATCCCCTTAAGCTGCTTTTTAGATGTTGACCAACATTTTTTGGCTAAATGAAGAAATAGGAGGGATGATTTCACATTTAAACTCTCCAACTTGAGATGCATTAGAAGGACATAGTTTTCTGAGTTTAGGGTGGCTTGGCATTCTTTGAAAAACAGGGCCTTCTAAAAGGTCTTAAGTTGGATGCTCAAAAGCCATTTTTTGAAACTCTTGGAAAGAGAAGCATATTTTTCATGCTTTAATGCTTCAATGTGTGGATTGATCTTTCAACTTTTTCCTTCAGAATTTCTTCCCAGCAAATCCCTTCCACTGTCTGAACCTGAATCACAACCCAATCCAAGACTTGGAAGTACATGTTAAGGGGACTCACAATTGGACCTTTGCACTAACTGTTGCTCCTAGATGTAGGCAGTGAAGCTAGACTGTTCTCTGTCTTTGGAAATTTGTGAGGAGAGTGAGCACAAACTGTCAATTAGCTACCTCTGCCTTTAAAAAAAACTTGGTGTCTGTGCATGTCTGTGCATGTCTGTGCATGTCTGTGCATGTCTGTGCTTACCACATGGGGTCCTAGCTAAATTGCTCCTATGGACAACATTGCCACAGTGTCAGCACTCCCTGTCATTGGTCATGTTCACGTCTCCCAGAGAAGTGTTGGTGCTTTTAGTCCCATTTTGATAGTATGATGGATGCACAGAGATGCAGAGTTACTATTCAGGGTGCTTCAGGCAAACATAGACTTAAATTCAGATCCCATATTACAGCCATAATCATTAGGCTATTCCTCCTCAGGCTTTCAAGTAACCAACATTTAGAAAGATGGTAGCTTGCTAGAGAGGAAGAGGGAACTTCTGTACGACTGAAAATCTTTGTAATTTGCAGGTAGACTGGAGCAAATTTGTTGCAGTGAATGGGGCCACTGCTCATCCTCATTATGAGTCTGATGGGACAGCATACAACATGGGCAATTCCTAYGGGAAACACGGTAAGATTGGGCATGGCTAGGCCTGGCCTGCGGGCTGACTGGACAGGCTACTTGATGCTGCTTCAAGGTGCAGTTTTTGGAGGAATTCCAGTGTCTCAAGGGACCTTGAAATTGCTGTTTCTCCAAGTCTAAACAATGGCAAAACAGGTTAGTTCTTATGTCAGGGTATCAGTCTGCCCTGTAAAAATGGCTTCTCTCAGCAATTGGTTCAGGTGCTTCTGATTTCCTCTGCATCTGGATTATCTCATACCTCAAACTTCTGAGTAATTTGGCCTGTGAAGGGTCAGTGGGTTCCCTCCCTTACCCTCCCAAGCTTTAACAGAAAAGACGAGAATGATTTCTAAAGAAGCCCTATCCAGCACTTCCCCAAACTATGCAGATTACCTCTAGCTCAGACCTAGTTATATCTACATGATTGCTGAGAACTACTGTTCACTGTCTGTTAGATGAAAAGGCTCTCTTCTGGGTGCCTGAGGCCTGTGAAAACAGCCAGTCCCCTTTGTTATTGTACCTCAAGCTGGTTCTAATTCACTGAACAGTCGCCCAGTTTTAATCTTTTTTTTTTTTTTTTATTCTTGCTGTTTTCATTTCCTTTTGGCTTTAGCAACATTTAGCTTTACAGCACATACCCTTTTCAGCTGGAGACACTACACTATAGACTATTGTTCAAACATGCCATTCATCCCTGCCCATATGCTCAGGTTTAGTGGAAGAGTATCAGTCTTCACCAGGCTCAAAATTCTCATTTCCTTTGATACACAAGCTATGAATTTGGTTTTCTTCCTGGTCTTGTTGTTATAGGATACTCTAAATTTACATAATGAATGCACTGCAGACAGTAAAATTAGATGGCAGTCTACCAGACTGAGAAGACCCCTCTACTTCATGTCATTTTTTGCCAGGTCATCCTCTGTGGATTGTTTTAATGACTTGATAACCAGCTTTTTGTTTTCTGYTCAGTTTAGTCATGACTGTGGTTTCTAGTTTGCTAGGGAAACGGAAAGAAACAGAGGCTGACTTTATTTTCATGAATGTTGACAGCCTCACAACTCAGTAGTAATGAACACATTTTCTTCTTTCCAGGGTCTAGGTATAATATCATTCAGATCCCTCCACAAAAGTCAAACTGCAGTGATGTGTTAGAGGGAGCCAAAGTGCTGTGCTCCATTGCTCCAGTGGATAAGATGAAACCCTCCTACTATCACAGCTTTGGTAAGAACGTCTCATGCTCTGTGGATTTAGCCTACTCTGAGGCAGAAAGGGCTGTTCACTGCCCTCTCTCCCCAGGCTTTTTCACTGGTGTGTTTGCCTAATACTCTGATACCTCCTTCCCTGCCTTTTCAGGAATGAGCAAAAACTACATCATCTTCATTGAGCAACCCATTAAGTTGAATCTGTTGCAGATTATCACTTCCAAACTCCGTGGGAAGCCCATTTCTGAAGGGATAAGCTGGGAGCCTCAGTACAACACCTACTTCCATGTGGTGAATAAACACACTGGGGAGGTAGGTGGATCTAGGCCTTTCCAGCAGCTGTGCAACTGTAGCTGGAATTTTAGATCCCAAGAGAAGAGTGCTGGGTGGCAGCCATGGATGGCTGTATCAATCAGTCTAGGAGCTACTACAATATAGGCTTTACAGGGATCGGTGTAAGTCTACTACAAATGGGATGACTTCACACGTTTTCTGCTCTATTGTTTAATCTCTTTGCCAGCCCTAAAAGAACAGACAGCAGTAAGCAGTTTGAGGTTCCTGGGATTGCACGCACAGACTGAAATGCAGTTCTCAAGGGCTACTGGCAATAAAAAGGACTGTCATAGCATGGGAATGAAGCTCTAGGGATTGAGTCATGACTGGGTGGGGTCTATTTTGGGCTGCTTTATATTTTGACTTGTCTTTATGTGGTTCTGCCTATTTACTGGTTTAAAGCAGCCTTTCTGAAGGGACCCAAGGATGGAAGACAAATGAAGGAATGAGTGGGGGAATGAAATATGGGTGAGAAAACTCTTTTGAGGTGAGCCTAGGATCTTTTGAAAGGACAAGTCAGCCTCCCTCTTATGTCACTGTAGGTGCTTCCAGGGCAGTGGTATAGTAAGCCCTTTGCTACTTTCCATCAAATCAATGCCTTTGAAGATCATGGCTGTGTGGTCCTTGACCTGTGCTGCCAGGATAGTGGGACAGCACTGGCTACTTACAAACTTCAGAATCTGCGGAGAACTGGGGAAGGCCTAGATCAGGTAAGATCTTTGGTGTTTGTGTTGTCTAGGGTCTGATGGGGCTCCACATCGGCTGAGTTACTTTTCTGAAGCAAGGCTTGGATCAGTATAATATACAGCACTATGGGGGACCACAAGGTAGAGGATGTGGCCTGGGAAAAGGAACTATGACTATGTGAAAAATTAAAATAATTATCTACAGATATGTTGATATTTTTCTCTCCYTTTGCATCTCTTAGCAGATGATCTCTATGGAGAGTTTCCTTGAAACTTTTAAAAACTGGTTTGTCTCACAGATCTCCAGGCAGGCAGACTGTGCTTCTGTTTTAAAATCTCGTTTTTAATGATGCTCATTTTCCATATCCCCATGTAATAAAAGGAAACATTTCTTTCCCCCAAGGAAGTATGCAAAGTAAGTTTTTGCATGACTTCTACAAGGCAAAAGAAATTTTGCTATTTAAAGATATTACTTCATAAAACCAACCTTTACTATGTAAACCACAAAGATACAAACATTCCAGAAAACCCTACGTTGTTTCTCTCATTCACCTCATGTCAGGATATACTCATAAATGACTTGGTACGTCCAACTCTGTCAGAGCACTATTTAAAGCCATGTGAGAGAGATTATTTTACATAAATAATGTGTGGAAAAAATGGGGGTGTCTTCAGTTTCTTCTAGTATGTGTATGCATTTATTGGAAACCCACCATATGGTGGGTGAAGGGCAGACATTGCTACAACATGTTCAGACAAATCTGAACTTCCTCTGTCTATGTTCAGAACTGTCTAAAAGCAAGTCTCTTCTGATCTGAAAGATGTATAGCTGTGTCCCTGCAAGGATTCCCCCCCCCTCCCCCGCAAAGAGGTGGTGAACATGAATTCAAGTACAACATAGCCTTAATAAGGCAATTTGCTTTGCAGACTGGATCTAGCTTTTGTCCAGCCTGTTTTGAGCACGAAAGAGCTATACTTGATCTGTTTGAAGGCATGTTTATGTCAACATTAGGTATGTGCTTCCCACACCCACGGTATTAAACCGACAAGTAGCCTAATCATTACACTGTACACACACATATGAGCGCAAGTCATTTCAGAGCAGAATCTCAAATTTACCCTGCACCAGAAAGCTAAGGCATGTCTGAACCTGATTTGTCTATTTTTCCCCCATTCATGTTTAGTCCTTTTTCCTATTGACTAAATAAGAAAAATATCTGGCAGAGTTCCTCAAGCAGTTTACTGTGGTTACATAAAAAAAAAAAAAAGCTTTAAAAATAGGGTTTCGAGATTAACACACAAGTTTGAAATCAAGTTCAGTGTTGAACTGGTGAGTCACAAGTTGAAGTAACTGAAAAGCTCCAGAACAGAGTCCCCACAACCTATTTTATTTAGACAGTTTAATCTTTGGAAGCATTAAGGTTTTTTCTAAACTGGGTTTCAGTAGAGCTTTAGTGGTGATGGTGGGATTATTTTTTCAAGTAGTGTGCTTTGCTCAGCCTCAGACTGCCAAAGTGGGACTGCCACTGATCAGCAATGGGGCTCTAGTAGATTGGTTTCCAACAGGGGTACCCTCTTTGCTTGGTCAGTGCTACTGAGGTCCCATTTTCTGTAATCTCCCTATTAGCTCATGCTCTTGGTTGGGCAAGAAGGGCCTAAGTCAACAGCCAGTAGGGCACATGTGGACAGGCCATAAAAARGCTCATTAAGTCTGTCCTAACTAAATAAAATGTTGGATCTGGAAGACAACAGAGTGATTTCCAGACCGAACTTGGCAGTGATTACTGTGAAAGTAATGCTGACCCATTTACTGATCGCCTTTTGCATTCTGCTGCAAAGTACTGGGACAAAGGGAGCCCTTAAAGAACTTGGTAAAACATGTAATAGAAAGAAAAAAAGAATGAGAAGTGGGAGGAAGGTCTGAAACTTCAAGGTTGTCCCCAAAAGAGCACTTAGTCAGAGAGGCCACTCCCTTCTTTCTCCATCCCCATAACTTTCTGTCTCTCTAATAGGTTTATAACTCAACACCCCGAGCTTTCCCTCGCCGCTTTGTTCTCCCGCTGAATGTGAATTCAGACACACCTGTGGGGAAGGATCTGAACCCTCTGTCTTACACATCAGCAAGAGCTGTGAAAGATGCAGATGGTAAGGTGTGTATGTTGAAGCCTTACATAATTGCATTTATGGCTCTGGTGAGATTGCTTGTAGCAGTGCCATCCTGTGCTATTATCTCTTCAGACCTTGTCCACCAAGTAAGCAAGGCTTGGTGATTGCTTAGCTGGGAACTAGTGAATTAGTACCAAGCACACCACCTTCCCTTAGATGAGAGAGCAAGGACAAACTGTGAATTACCAAAAATGCCCAAGTGGGTTATTAACCTTTGCAATAACTGGCCAGACTTCAGCTTCTTCATTTGCAAAATCTCCTGTGCTTTCATCTGGGTACAGAACTGTTCTTTGTCTCTGGCTCTGAACAGTCTGATAGTGTGGCTGTGGATGGTATAGAACACGTGCTGTCCCACACATGTTCTAGCCACTATTGGTGGAGTAATCTCAGTGTGTACTTTGTACATCAGTTGCTGATAAATGGTTTTGCTTGCATTTCAGCTTTTCCCATTAGACTGAGCCTTTAAGTTTCCGGAAGTCTGTGATGAGTCAGTTCTCTGGGCGAAAAAGCAAGGGAGACAGAACTGTCCCTTCCAGCTGCCTCAGCGCATAGTCAGGCTGAGCCTCAAACATCTCGTCTCCACAATGGCTGGGCAGAGGGCTAGTGGACTGGTCAGCTCCTCTGTCCAGTGAAAGCTAAACTGACTGTCCTGTAATGCATACTTCCTCTAGGTCTGGTGCACACATGAAAACCTCCACCCGGAGGGCTTTGAAAATGTTGGGGGCTTGGAGTTCCCCCAGATTAACTACACGCAATACAGTGGTAGGAAGTATCGTTTCTTCTATGGATGTGGCTTTCGGCATTTGGTTGGAGATTCCTTGATGAAGGTTGATGTGGAGACAAAGACATTCAAGGTGAGATGAAGTGGGACTATCTTTTTTGAGTACTGGAAGTTATTCCACTGAACTGGCCTCTAAGATCCGTCATCTACTAGGCACTTTGCTCTTTGAGGGGTTTCTTAGGAATGGGTCTAAGATTAGGTCCCTAGCTTCATCTGTCACCTAGTGCCTTGTCAATGTGGCATACTCACTAACCAGGAGAGTACATCACTCCAAGTTCCTGGATAGCTGAGGGAATGGAAAGGGTCTGGATAACGTGTATATATATGTTTTTTCAGGCCAAAGAAGAGTCATCTCTTATCAGCATGATAGCATAGAAAATACCTAGGTAGCACAGGCAGTTGGAGATGAGTTGCCAGGGTATTTACGACTTGGGCAAGAAACAAGGCCCAGGATATTCCTACCTATAAACACGAGCTGGGATTTATGTTGCATCTCCCTTAAATGGGGAGTATTGCTCTCTGAATCTCTAAGTGCTTACTATGCAGAGACTGTCCCGGGGGCAAGGAGGAGTTAGGAATCATCAGAAAGAGACACCCTTCTTTTAAGAGTTCTCATAATGGATACTCATTTCGCAGTAAGACTGCCCTCCATCACAGTGGTTAGTGCCACAGCTGTCTGCAGTAAGAGCAGCAGCAATGCCCTCAGGTGGTGATGGCCACAGATCTCTTCTCTGCTGGCATGGCACCTCTCCCTCCACACTGCCTGGGCACAGCTTGGTCTACCCTAGCATGGTGTAAAGCTGTGCATCCAGGATGATTTTTTTTTTCCCTTTTTGTCTTTCTCTGAGCTTGTAGTTGATACCTGTGCTGGCACAAACTGTTGGATGAAATGAGCAACAGGAGCCCTTTCACTGCCTGTTTGCACAGTGCCTGGCACAATGGCATGCTCTCACAACACTGGCATTGACGTATTACTGAAATCAAACTAATAACTAATCAGGTCAATTATAGGTTTCTTGGGGCACACAGCTTCCCTGCATGCCTGGGTAGCTTTGCAGGGAGGACTCTAATTTGGAACTCTGCCTACTGTAGTAGCCAATCATAAACATCTCCATATGTTACTATGCTTGCTAGATTTGGCAGGAGGATGGATCCTACCCATCAGAGCCTGTGTTCGTGCCAGTGCCTAATGCCACGGCAGAAGACAGCGGGGTCATCTTGTCTGTTGTGGTCTCCCCGACCGAGGTAACATATTCCTACTACTTCATGAAAGCCACATACTATTAGGTATGTTTGCTAAACCACAAAACTGGATGTGAGGGTCTCTGGCATCTAGCATTCTAGCATCATGCTTCCCAAGGTGTGTACCTCTGCAACCGTCAAGCAGAGCCCAGCAAACCTCAAATAGGAGTGTACTTTGGAGCATCAGCATTGCTTGGGTGGCACCTGTGACTAGCAGTGCTCCTTGCTAAATGTCTTGGTCTGTAAGGTCTGGCTGTAGGCATTATAGACTGCTTGTGCATTTGGGCTCCCTTGTGTGGGGCAAATGTAGTGGGTTGGACAGTGGAATGAAGTTCAGCCTGGCCATTCATTCTGGCTGTCTTTTCATCCTACAGAACCGAAGTGCTTTCCTGCTCGTCTTGGATGCAGAGACCTTTAGAGAATTGGGGCGAGCAGAAGTCCCAGTGCAAATGCCTTATGGATTCCACGGCATCTTTGCTTCCCACTGACAGAAAACCCTGCTGACACCTCTAACTTGGGGCCAAGTTAGGCTCAGAAAGAAACTTCTGCTTTCTTTTACCTCCCACCCTTGCATTATGCCCTGGATGAAGGAACTGCTTCTCTGTCATAACCTCTGAGTTACTGTTGCATTCCCAATAATATACTGTAAAGGGTCTGAAACACACTCTGAGGAAGACAGTAGCCCCATCACTCCAACAGCCTGCTG
Organism: Apteryx rowi; assembly: GCF_003343035.1. Taxonomy (NCBI): domain Eukaryota; kingdom Metazoa; phylum Chordata; class Aves; order Apterygiformes; family Apterygidae; genus Apteryx; species Apteryx rowi. The sequence goes on along the minus strand of NW_020449174.1, from coordinate 638,696 downwards.
CTTTATTTTGTTGATTATCTTGCTAGGCCAATTAGCAGCAGTTCATGAAGACTGCCATGTGTAAGGTTTGCAAGGGAGAAAATGGAAACTAAGATGACCATTCCTTTCTCCTGGTACCAGTGTGCTCTGAAGGGAAGGGGCCAATCAGTATCTGTGCTTTGGCTGTAGTGTGTAAAGCAGGAGAGAATTAAAAAAAACAACTGGTAGCATCTGGGTCCAATGGAAGGATGCAGTTTCACCCCTACTGCATAAAGATTGCCTTCAGCAAAGATGAGAGGATAGAGGCAAAGGCTTACAGGAGCTGTACTGGTAGTGCTGTTCTTTACACTAACAATGCCCTGAAATAAAACCCTGGAGTTCCTTCCTTTCCTTGCCCTCACTAAACCCATGGCCAACCTCTGTGCCATGCCACAAGAGAAGTCAGCTGCAACCCTTACACATGCTTTATCATGTTACCTGATCTTGTAGACTTGCAAAACATCTCTACCACGCTCCCTCTGAAACAGCGTGGCTGGATACAGCTCTGACAACTAACGTTTCCCACCTTGCTCTTAAGGTAACCAGTTTGAAACACACAGAACTGCACTAGGGTCTTGGTATCCCCTTGCTGTAACTTGTGCAGATCAAACTTGGCACACAACACACTCCCATACGCTTGGTTCTTCATCCAGGCTCCTGCAGCTCCTGGATGGTAGCCTCTGAGTACAGCTGAGGTGGGGGTAGGTAAGATGTTTTGAGGGAAGCCTCTAGCAGTTTCTTTACAGGCTGTGGCTTTAAAGACACTATGAAAGGTGAAGGCTTCCTGGAGAATAGATTCTCCTCCTGGCTTAAGGATGTTTCCCAGGTTTCTCACAATGAAGCACTACAAAATGTTTTGAACCCCTCCCCTGAGCAAAAATGTGAGCCTTGTGCCCTGGGGTTTTGGAGAAAGCACTTGCTTCCTGTGTGCAGATTTGCTCTGTTTTATTTCAGTTCCTGATTTTTCTGGAGGCTGGCCCAGATGCAACAGAACAAGGTCAGAGCTGACTCACTGCTCCCAACCAATGTAGCTTTCTCTCTTTTCTGACCCTGCTTCACCTTCCTTCTGGGTCTTGGGAAAAGACAAGGGGGAGAAATAAGGATTGCACACCAAGACTGCAGAACTGGGAGAAGGCAGAGGGACAGGCTCATGCCAGAGCTGGTCTCACAAAGCCACTAGATGGCAAACATCCCTCGGGATTGGAGCTCCCGCCCTGCTGCCTGGCCTGCTCCACCTGGCAGCCCAGTGTGTGACATGCCCTGTCAGCAAGTGGAGTCTCACTCCCTTGGCCCACCGGGCTTCCCAGACCCCAGCAAGGTCACATCCCCATGGCTGGCAGCTGATGGTGCTAAGGAAATGCTTAATGAAGGCTCTTAGAGTTTTGTCACCATTGCTGCTTTCTTTAAGCCTTTCCTTCTTGGGGAGGTGGTAAGGGGAAAGGCAGCTGTCAGCAGTTCACGTGCAACCCTGTGTTAGCTGTAACCAGCCACAGTACCCAAACCAGGGCTGTCGATCAATGCTGAAGTGAAAGAAAGATGCCTTCCAGTGCAAAGTCTGTTATGTTTATGAAGTTGCACTTCAACAGCGCACAGTCTTAGGCCCTGCCTGCATCATGTGCATTCAGGCTCCGCACCACTGCCTTAAGAGCTGTATTTTCTCTTGTTCTATAATACAGAACTCAGCAGCTCCTGCCCCAAGGCTTGGAGTTTTCCCATTCTGGTGAAGGGGCAGATACACTTCGTTATCCTTGGGGCACCGGGAACACCGTGCAGGCAACATGCAGATGTACTTACCTCCATTCAAATTCTTGCGGCACTGAGGAATCCCAGTCCCACACCCTCTCCCAAAGCCTTCTATAAATCACTACACTTTATGGATTCCTTTGCTTGAACTCCATGAATATTATTACCGGAGTGCACGCCTTCAAGTCTGTCAGCTTTACAGCCATCCCAGAAGTAGAATTAGTTTGCCAGAATAGAAAGGGAATCAACAGGATTGGCAGCCCTTCCTCTGTGACCGGCGCAGGGAGGGGCTGTGGTTACTCTATCTAAACCATTGCAAATCAGGCATATGATAAGGGTGTGGGACATTCTCAGGAGCTGTACAATAGCTCCTCTGGTACCACAGTGCCGGGGAATGGAGAGAGCTCAGCTCTCCTGGGTGGAGTTAGCTGGGTAAGTCTTATCAGTCCTTTCAGGTGAGCGTTGCTGTGTGAACCACTTCTCTTTGGACTGCTGCACAAAACGCTTTATGTGTATATTCAGAGCTTGCCAGCTTCCCTTTGGCAGGCCCACCCCTGCGCATCGGTATGTTTGTAAACACCCATCTTGCRGTTGCTGTTATTTAAAAATCAAGTCTAACTGCCGGCCTGCTAATGTTACCTCTGAGTACCAGGCTGAATGGGAGGATGAAAAACCTTGACACTTTAATGGAAAAACTAGGAGTGTGATGCACAAATTTTGGGACTCAGATTTGGTTCTGAAACACCTCCCCATTCTGCAAGGTAGAAAGCCCTGGGAGCCTGTTCAGATGCAGGTCTTGGGACCGTGGAAAGCCCCTCTGCTCTTTGAGCAGAGGCGTTTTGCTGATGCTGGTTTTTGGTGCATGTTTGAACCCATTTTGAACAAATCTGTGCCTGGGCCTCRAACCCAGCAGCCCAGGTAATGTGAAGAAGCGGGCGCAAGCAACGTCGACGTCGCAGCGTGCCCCAAAGCAGGCGCCGAGCCGGGCCCGGAGCTGGAAGCTCAGCTCGTCGGCACCTCACCCGGGCCGTCCGGCCGAGCCCAGGGGCGCCGGCGGCGCGGGCCGGGGAGGCGCTGCCCGTTCGGTGGCTCCCGCTCTCGGCTGCCCCTTTCCTGCCCGGGAGGCACGCGCCGAGCGCGCCAGCAGCCGCCTCTTACCTCCGCGCCCGTCCCYGGGAGTTTGGCCGCCGCTCCCCAAGAGCTGTGTGTTTTTCTCCGTGTCGCCTGCTGAAACGAGATTGGGCCAAAACGTGTGAGGGAGTAACCGGGGGA